>NC_084744.1:1783094-1820594 GCF_033978785.1 Entelurus aequoreus
CAACTTATGGTGAGTGCTTAGTTAGTGAAGTGGTGCTTGGTGCAGCTCAAATGACACTTTATTCGCCTGTTAGCATGCTAGCTGTTAGCCTTCTTTAAGGCAGACGAACGACTTGAAGTCACGTGACTTCATTTTATTAGTATTATATTATTATTAGTATTATATCACATATTGTTATTAGTATTATATCACATATTGTTATTAGTATTATATCACATGTTGTTATTCGTATTATATCACATATTGGTAGTATTAGTATTATATCACATGTTGTTATTAGTATTATATCACATATTGTTATTAGTATTATATCACATGTTGTTATTAGTATTATATCACATATTGTTATTAGTATTATATCACATGTTGTTATTAGTATTATATCACATATTGTTATTAGTATTATATCACATATTGTTATTAGTATTATATCACATGTTATTAGTATTATATCAAATATTGTTATTAGTATTATATCACATGTTGTTATTAGTATTATATCACATGTTGTTATTATTATTATATCACATGTTGTTATTAGTATTATATCACATATTGTTATTAGTATTATATCACATGTTGTTATTAGTATTATATCACATGTTGTTATTATTATTATATCACATGTTGTTATTAGTATTATATCACATATTGTTATTAGTATTATATCACATATTGTTATTAGTATTATATCACATGTTATTAGTATTATATCACATGTTGTTATTAGTATTATATCACATATTGTTATTAGTATTATATCACATGTTGTTATTAGTATTATATCACATGTTGTTATTAGTATTATATCACATGTTGTTATTAGTATTATATCACATATTGTTATTAGTATTATATCACATGTTGTTATTATTATATCTACATATTGTTATTAGTATTATATTATTATTAGTATTATATCACATATAATAATTATCAATCAATCAATCAATGTTTATTTATATAGCCCTAAATCACAAGTGTCTCAAAGGGCTGCACAAGCCACAACGACATCCTGGGCTCAGATCCCACATAAGGGCAAGGAAAAACTCACCCCAGTGGGACGTCGATGTGAATGACTATGAGAAACCTTGGAGAGGACCGCATATGTGGTAGTATTATATCACATATTATTATTAGTAATACTAATAATAATATGTGATAAAATACTAATAGTATGTGATATAACACTAATAACAACATGTGATATAATATTAATAACAACATGTGATATAATACTAATAACAATATGTGATATAATACTAATAACAATATGTGATATAATACCAATAACAATATGTGATATAATACTAATTTAGTATTATATTACATATTGTTATTAGTATTATATCACATGTTGTTATTAGTATTACAAGTTGTCATGTGTTGTAGAAGTGTGTTTGCTAACAAGTGAGCACATGAGGATGGGTGTGATGGAGAATAGTTGCACATATACGTGTATTTCAATCAATATACACAAGATGGCCATAGATACAGTTACAGCATCTGCGTTGCCGTGGTGATATGATGTCATCTCAGAACACCTTTGATGTTTCCCTTCATGTTTTGAGTTACTACACAAACTAACAATAACTTTGACTTCAATCTTGTTTCAGCTGCATGCTGCCGTCCACATCCTGCCATGGACTCGGAGCTGCTGATTGGTTGGCAGCTGGAGAGGGTGGGGCTCCAACAGGAAGTGCGGCGGCTGCAGGAGGAGCTGGTGGACAGTCGAGCGGAAAAAGAGGAGCTGGCATCCAGGATCCGGGCCCTCAATGAGCGTGTAAGGGTGGTAACCTTTGACCCCCCCCCACTAGGTAACCTTTGACCTTTGTGTGCGTCACAGCTGGAGCTGCCCCTCCCGCAGCATGAGGATCAGGATCAGGAGCACATGGCATGCAGGAGGCAGGCCCGCCATGCCCGGGAGAGAGAAGCTCGCCAGGCTCTGCTCCTCCACCGCCTCCAGAACAAGGTTAGCATTAGCATTAGCTCCTCCACCGCCTCCAGAACAAGGTTAGCATTAGCATTAGCTGTCCTGTCAGCTGCAGAGAGAGACAGGCTAGTGTTGTTAGTCACTACTAACTACATCCACATGTGCAGGTGTTGCAGTACAGGGATCAATGTCACAACTTGGACATTCACCTCAAACGACTCCAAGCACAGGTGTGTACTACTACTACTACACTCATTATGTCACTCTTTCATAGTACTAATAATATTAATGTAACACTTTCATAGTACTAATATGGTAATAATAATGTAACACTTTCATAGTACTAATACACTAATAATAATGTAACACTTTCATAGTACTAATACACTAATAATAATGTAACACTTTCATAGTACTAATACACTAATAGTAATGTAACACTTTCATAGTACTAATACACTAATAATAATGTAACACTTTCATAGTACTAATACACTAATAATAATGTAACACTTTCATAGTACTAATATGGTAATAATAATGTAACACTTTCATAGTACTAATACACTAATAGTAATGTAACACTTTCATAGTACTAATACACTAATAGTAATGTAACACTTTCATAGTACTAATACACTAATAGTAATGTAACACTTTCATAGTACTAATACACTAATAGTAATGTAACACTTTCATAGTACTAATACACTAATAGTAATGTAACACTTTCATAGTACTAATACACTAATAGTTATGTAACACTTTCATAGTACTAATAATATTAATGTAACACTTTCATAGTACTAATATGGTAATAATAATGTAACACTTTCATAGTACTAATACACTAATAGTAATGTAACACTTTCATAGTACTAATACACTAATAGTAATGTAACACTTTCATAGTACTAATATGGTAATAATAATGTAACACTTTCATAGTACTAATACACTAATAGTAATGTAACACTTTCATAGTACTAATACACTAATAGTAATGTAACACTTTCATAGTACTAATACACTAATAGTAATGTAACACTTTCATAGTACTAATATGGTAATAATAATGTAACACTTTCATAGTACTAATACACTAATAGTAATGTAACACTTTCATAGTACTAATATGGTAATAATAATGTAACACTTTCATAGTACTAATACACTAATAATAATGTAACACTTTCATAGTACTAATACACTAATAATAATGTGACACTTTCATAGTACTAATACACTAATAGTAATGTAACACTTTCATAGTACTAATATGGTAATAATAATGTAACACTTTCATAGTACTAATACACTAATAGTAATGTAACACTTTCATAGTACTAATACACTAATAGTAATGTAACACTTTCATAGTACTAATACACTAATAGTAATGTAACACTTTCATAGTACTAATATGGTAATAATAATGTAACACTTTCATAGTACTAATACACTAATAGTAATGTAACACTTTCATAGTACTAATACACTAATAGTAATGTAACACTTTCATAGTACTAATACACTAATAATAATGTAACACTTTCATAGTACTAATACACTAATAATAATGTGACACTTTCATAGTACTAATACACTAATAATAATGTAACACTTTCATAGTACTAATACACTAATAATAATGTGACACTTTCATAGTACTAATACACTAATAGTAATGTAACACTTTCATAGTACTAATATGGTAATAATAATGTAACACTTTCATAGTACTAATACACCTAATAATAATAATGTAACAATTTCATAGTACTAATACTAATGTAACACTTTCATAGTACTACTACATTAGTAACAATGTAACACTTTTATAATACTAATACACTAATAATAATGTAACAATTTCATAGTACTAATACTAATGTAACACTTTCATAGCACTACTACACTAGTAACAATGTAACACTTTTATAGTACTAATGTAACACTTTCATAGTACTACTACTCTGATAAATATGACATTTTCGCATTACTGCTACACTGATAACATGAAATGTTCATAGTACTAATACACTATTAATACTGTAGTACTACTACATGACTTGTTAGTATTGCTAGCACATTGATAAAGACATGTACTGTAGGTAGTACACATAGTAGTACACTTATATATCTTGATGCTGACGTGACTAATGGACTTACCATCCGTCCTTTTTACTTTTTATCAATTCCTTTTGAATTTGAAAGTCAATGTTTTTGTGTCTCAGCAAAGTTCCGGTGACCACTGTGGGCCTCTGGAGAGCGCCCTCCTCAGGCTGGAAGAGGAACAACGCAGGTAGTTGTTTCAATTAGCGTACTTACAGCAGGTGCTGAGAAGTACTGCGAGTACATCGGTGTGTTCACACTGAGAAGTACTGAGGAAAGGAATGTTGTCGCTGAAGGGGCGGGGCTAATGGATCATTGAAGAGGAGAGAAGAAGATACTCTGCATACTTACTGAAGTGTACTGGATGAAGTATTATACACAGTGTGTGAGTAAATACTGCATGTGGGCGTGTAGGTCTGCTGGCCTGGCCGAGACCAACTCCTTTCTCCGCCAGCACCTGGACCAATCAGAGCAGGTCAACCAGGCCCTGAGAGAGGACGTCTGCAAGCACACCTCCACTTGGACTGCAGCTCTGGAGGAGGCCCAGCACCAAGCATCCAACTGGCAGAGAGAACTGGAGGTGTGTGTGTGTGTGTGTTCTTGTATTTCTAGCCTTCTTGAGACATGAAGAAGGAAAAGTATCTTCCATATGAGGAGGTGTGAACAAGTGATGACATAAATCAATAACATTGCATCTAATATTGAATGTCTCATTTGTGGTGACGTCTATCAACATGAGGGTGCTCCCAAAAAGGAGGGATTTTTCACATCGGTTTTAAAAGTGCTCCCCCTCTGGTCAACATATGAAATAACAAGTGTGTGTAAGAAACTGAAATGCACCCCCTTTGGCCAAAATTAAATAAATAAATATGTATATAGAGACATACTGTAATAACTTGAAGTTAATAATAAAGATTAAAAACCAATTACAAAGAAATAATTTTAAAAAATAACTAAAAGCAGTGTTTTTCTCACAATGTGTGGACTTCTTTCTTATAGAATTGGGAACAATTTCTCACATTCTTTCTGTTTCTGTAATATTGCAGTATTTTCTTGTAAAACTATTACTTTTTTTATGTAAAATTATTACTTTTTAATGCAAAATGGTGACATTTGCCATGTGAAATCCAGACTTTTATCACAATATTGCCAACTTTTTTGTTGTTTTTTTAAAATAGCGACATTTCTGGAGTAAAATTGTGAGTTTTGTCATCATTTTGCCGAGTCAAATTCTGATTATTATTACATTATAACAATTTTCTTATAAAATTGTGACTTTTGTCGAGTAAAATGACAACTCTTTTCATAAAATTGCCAACATTTTAAGCTTTTCTTGTAAAGTTGCAACTGTTATTGAGTAAAATTCCAACTTTTATCACAATATTGCACAAATGTTAAATTCCTCTTGTAAAATTTTGACTTGCGTTGAGTAAAATGACGACTTTTATTATAATACTGCCAAAATTCTATGTTTTTTTTTTGTAAAATTGTGACCTTTTTCTTGTGAAATTCCAACTCATTTTTCACAAGAAGCTTTTTTATATGTGCATAGTATGTATATATTATTAATGTTGTAAATACACTTCTTTATATAGCTAGAAAGGCTGGTCCTAAAGAGGGAGGCATTTTTATCATGTCTCAAGAAGGTAACACATACAAGAATGTGTGTGTGTGTTCTTGTATTTCTAGCCTTCTTGAGACATGAAGAAGGAAAAGTATCTTCCATATGAGGAGGTGTGAACAAGTGATGACATAAATCAATAACATTGCATCTAATATTGAATGTCTCATTTGTGGTGACATCTATCAACATGAGGGTGCTCCCAAAAAGGAGGGATGTTTCACATCGGTTTTAAAAGTGCTCCCCCTCTGGTCAACATATGAAATAACAAGTGTGTGTCAGAAACTGAAATGCACCCCCTTTGGCCAAAATTAAATAAATAAATATGTATATAGAGACATACTGTAATAACTTGAAGTTAATAATAAAGATTAAAAACCAATTACAAAGAAATAATTTTAAAAAATAACTAAAAGCAGTGTTTTTCTCACAATGTGTGGACTTCTTTCTTATAGAATTGGGAACAATTTCTCGCATTCTTTCTGTTTCTGTAATATTGCAGTATTTTCATGTAAAACTATTACTTTTTTATGTAAAATTATTACTTTTTAATGCAAAATGGTGACATTTGCCATGTAAAATCCAGACTTTTATCACAATATTGCCAACTTTTTTGTGTTTTTTTTTAAATAGCGACATTTTTGCAGTAAAATTATGAGTTTTTGTCATCATTTTGCCGAGTCAAATTCTGATTATTATTACATTATAACAATTTTCTTATAAAATTGTGACTTTTGTCGAGTAAAATGACAACTCTTTTCATAAAATTGCCAACATTTTGAGCTTTTCTTGTAAAGTTGCAACTGTTATTGAGTAAAATTCCAACTTTTATCACAATATTGCAGAAATGTTAAATTCCTCTTGTAAAATTTTGACTTGCGTTGAGTAAAATGACGACTTTTATTATAATACTGCCAAAATTCTACGTTTTTTTTTGTAAAATTGTGACCTTTTTCTTGTGAAATTCCAACTCATTTTTCACAAGAAGCTTTTTTATATTTGCATAGTATGTATATATTATTAATGTTGTAAATACACTTCTTTATATAGCTAGAAAGGCTGGTCCTAAAGAGGGAGGCATTTTTCTCATGTCTCAAGAAGGTAACAAATACAAGAATGTGTGTGTGCGTGGTGCTGTGTGTGTGTGTGTGTGTGTGTGTGTTCTTGTATTTCTAGCCTTCTTGAGACATGAAGAAGGAAAAGTATCTTCCATATGAGGAGGTGTGAACAAGTGATGACATAAATCAATAACATTGCATCTAATATTGAATGTCTCATTTGTGGTGACATCTATCAACATGAGGGTGCTCCCAAAAAGGAGGAATTTTTCACATCGGTTTTAAAAGTGCTCCCCCTCTGGTCAACATATGAAATAACAAGTGTGTGTAAGAAACTGAAATGCACCCCCTTTGGCCAAAATTAAATAAATAAATATGTATATAGAGACATACTGTAATAACTTGAAGTTAATAATAAAGATTAAAAACCAATTACAAAGAAATAATTTTAAAAAATAACTAAAAGCAGTGTTTTTCTCACAATGTGTGGACTTCTTTCTTATAGAATTGGGAACAATTTCTCGCATTCTTTCTGTTTCTGTAATATTGCAGTATTTTCATGTAAAACTATTACTTTTTTATGTAAAATTATTACTTTTTAATGCAAAATGGTGACATTTGCCATGTAAAATCCAGACTTTTATCAGAATATTGCCAACTTTTTTGTGTTTTTTTTAAAATAGCGACATTTTTGCAGTAAAATTATGAGTTTTTGTCATCATTTTGCCGAGTCAAATTCTGATTATTATTACATTATAACAATTTTCTTATAAAATTGTGACTTTTGTCGAGTAAAATGACAACTCTTTTCATAAAATTGCCAACATTTTGAGCTTTTCTTGTAAAGTTGCAACTGTTATTGAGTAAAATTCCAACTTTTATCACAATATTGCAGAAATGTTAAATTCCTCTTGTAAAATTTTGACTTGCGTTGAGTAAAATGACGACTTTTATTATAATACTGCCAAAATTCTACGTTTTTTTTGGTAAAATTGTGACCCTTTTCTTGTGAAATTCCAACTCATTTTTCACAAGAAGCTTTTTTATATTTGCATAGTATGTATATATTATTAATGTTGTAAATACACTTCTTTATATAGCTAGAAAGGCTGGTCCTAAAGAGGGAGGCATTTTTCTCATGTCTCAAGAAGGTAACAAATACAAGAATGTGTGTGTGCGTGGTGCTCTGTGTGTGTGTGTGTGTGTGTGTGTGTGTCTTCTTGTATTTCTAGCCTTCTTGAGACATGAAGAAGGAAAAGTATCTTCCATATGAGGAGGTGTGAACAAGTGATGACATAAATCAATAACATTGCATCTAATATTGAATGTCTCATTTGTGGTGACGTCTATCAACATGAGGGTGCTCCCAAAAAGGAGGAATTTTTCACATCGGTTTTAAAAGTGCTCCCCCTCTGGTCAACATATGAAATAACAAGTGTGTGTAAGAAATTGAAATGCACCCCCTTTGGCCAAAATTAAATAAATAAATATGTATATAGAGACATACTGTAATAACTTGAAGTTAATGATAAAGATTAAAAACCAATTACAAAGAAATAATTTTAAAAAATAACTAAAAGCAGTGTTTTTCTCACAATGTGTGGACTTCTTTCTTATAGAATTGGGAACAATTTCTCACATTATTTCTGTTTCTGTAATATTGCAGTATTTCCTTGTAAAACTATTACTTTTTTATGTAAAATTATTACTTTTTAATGCAAAATGGTGACATTTGCCATGTGAAATCCAGACTTTTATCACAATATTGCCAACTTTTTTGTTGTTTTTTTAAAATAGCGACATTTTTGGAGTAAAATTGTGAGTTTTGTCATCATTTTGCCGAGTCAAATTCTGATTATTATTACATTATAATAATTTTCTTATAAAATTGTGACTTTTGTCGAGTAAAATGACAACTCTTTTCATAAAATTGCCAACATTTTGAGCTTTTCTTGTAAAGTTGCAACTGTTATTGAGTAAAATTCCAACTTTTATCACAATATTGCACAAATGTTAAATTCCTCTTGTAAAATTTTGACTTGCGTTGAGTAAAATGACGACTTTTATTATAATACTGCCAAAATTCTACATTTTTTTTGTAAAATTGTGACCTTTTTCTTGTGAAATTCCAACTCATTTTTCACAAGAAGCTTTTTTATATTTGCATAGTATGTATATATTATTAATGTTGTAAATACACTTCTTTATATAGCTAGAAAGGCTGGTCCTAAAGAGGGAGGCATTTTTCTCAGGTCTCAAGAAGGTAACAAATACAAGAATGTGTGTGTGTGTGTCCACAGAGTAGTCAACATGTTGCGTGTGTA
The DNA here is from genome assembly GCF_033978785.1 of Entelurus aequoreus. Lineage (NCBI taxonomy): Eukaryota > Metazoa > Chordata > Actinopteri > Syngnathiformes > Syngnathidae > Entelurus > Entelurus aequoreus. The sequence goes on from NC_084744.1 coordinate 1,792,146, forward strand.
GTGTGTGTCAGGTCACATGGCTCGGCAGCAGGCTCAGACCTTGTGTGTGTGGAGGACCACCATGGCGCTCAGACAAGACTGTCGCTCTGTCAGGACCGCCACCGACAGGTCATGTGAGGGACACTTATGTACGCACACACACTCTCACATTTCTGATGGACGTGTGTGTGTGTGTGTGTGTGTGTGTGTGTGTGTGTGTGTGTGTGTGTGTGTGTGTGTGTGTGTGTGTGTGTGTGTGTGTGTGTGTGTGTGTGTGTGTGTGTGTGTGTGTGTGTGTGTGTGTGTGTGTGTGTGTGTGTGTGTGTGTGTGTGTAGGGATCTGTTGGAGCTGAGGGCGGAGCTCTCCCGTCTGTCCTTGTCCATCCTCTCCAGCTGCGACTCCTCCTCCTTGAACCTCCTCAAACTCTCCCCCCTCCCTCCCCCGCCTTCTGACCTCCTGCCCCCAAACCCCCACCCGCTTCTCCCCCCCCTCGCCTCCTCCACTTCCACCCTCGGAACCTTCACCGTGGGCGAGCTGGAGGTGGAGCCAGAGGACAGGTATGTTCTGGTAGCACGTGTCTTCAATAGTCTCCTGCAATACACTGGAACCTCCATTCACAAATCCAATTGGTTCTTGAACAGGGCTCATAAATACTATAGTGACGCACATTTCTCCACAAGAAACAATGGAAATATGAATAATGGCTTCAAGGCTCCACAAAAGTTCATATTTTAGTGAAGGTTTGTACAAAAGCCAGAAGCAGTGAAGTTGTCACGTTGTGTAAATGGTAAATAAAAAGAGAATAAAATCCTTTTTAACTTATATTCAATTGAATAGACTGCCAAGACAAGATATTTAACGTTGGAACTGGTAAACCTTGTTATTTTTTTCAAATATTAGCTCATTTGGAATTTGATGCCTGCGACATGTTTCCAAAAAGCTGGCACAAGTGGCAAAAAAGAGTGAGAACGTTGAGGATTGCTCATCAAAGACTTCTTTGGAACATCCCACAGGTGAACAGGCTAATTGGGAACAGGTGGGTGCCATGATTGGGTATAAAAGCAGCTTCCATGAAATGCTCAGTCATTCACAAACAAGGACAGGGCGAGGGTCACCACTTTGTCAACAAATGCCTGAGCAAATTGTTGAAGAACAACATTTCTCAACAAGGAATTTAGGGATTTCACCATCTACGCTCCGTAATATCATCAAAAGGTTCAGAGAATCTGCATCACATTCTGGAAATGCTTTTGCAAAAATAAAAAAAAACATAAAAACATGTGGAATGAGGTGAAATGTAACTAGAAAAAGTTGCAATGTTGACACAAAGCTGCCATGCAGGCTGTTTTTTTCTTTTGTCTATCTTTATTTTTATGCCATTGCTCAAAAAAAAAAAATCAATGTTATAATGAATTATTGACCTATTCAAGGCTCCAATTATTTAAAATATTTCACTTTAAAAAAATGTATGTGGAAAATATTGCATGTATTGTGTGGTTGCCATATACAAATATCAACGTTTTCTTTGACAAAAGAGCATAACACAAACAAGATAATAGTTCAAACGTAAAATGGACAGATATATCTGAAGTTTATCTCGTAACTTAAAGGCCTACTGAAATGATTTTTTTTTATTTAAACGGGAATAGCAGATCCATTCTATGTGTCATACTTGATCATTTTGCGATATTGCCATATTTTTGCTGAAAGGATTTAGTAGAGAAAATCGACGATAAAGTTCGCAACTTTTGCTCGCTGATAAAAAAAAGCCTTGCCTGTAGCGGAAGTAGCGTGACGTCACAGGAGCTAGTATTCCTCACAATTCCCCGTTGTTTACAATGGAGCGAGAGAGATTCAGACTGAGAAAGTGACGATTACCCCATTAATTTGAGCGAGGATGAAAGATTCGTAGATGAGGAACGTTACAGTGAAGGACTAGAGTGCAGTGCAGGACGTATCTTTTTTCGCTCTGACCGTAACTTAGGTACAAGCTGGCTCATTGGATTCCACACTCCACTCTCTCCTTTTTTTATTGTGGATCACAGATTTGTATTTTAAACCACCTGGGATACTATATCCTCTTGAAAATGAGAGTCGAGCACGCGAAATGGACATTCACAGTGACTGAACATGTAAATACACGATTAATAATATTCAACTTTGCAAAGCTAAAAAAAATAGAAGCTAACCTAGCAACGTAGCCAACGTGATAGCATAGCAGTCTCAAATGCAGATAGAAACTAAATAAAAAAAAACCTGACTGGATGGATAGACAGAAGATCAAAAATACTATTAAACCATGAACATGTAAATACACGATTAATAATATTCAGCTTTGCGAAGCTAAAAAACATAGAAGCTAACCTAGCAACGTAGCCAACGTGATAGCATAGCAGTCTTAAATGCAGATAGAAACTAAATTAAAAAAAACCCTGACTGGATGGATCGACAGAAGATCAAAAATACTATTAAACCATGAACATGTAAATACACGATTAAAAATATTCAGCTTTTCGAAGCTAAAAAAATAGAAGCTAACCTAGCTACGTAGCCAACGTGATAGCATAGCAGTCTCAAATGCAGATAGAAACTAAATTTAAAAAAAACCTGACTGGATGGATAGACAGAAGATCAAAAATACTATTAAACCATGAACATGTAAATACACGATTAATAATATTCAGCTTTGCGAAGCTAAAAAAATAGAAGCTAACCTAGCTACGTAGCCAACATGATAGCATAGCAGTCTCAAATGCAGATAGAAACTAAATTAAAAAAAAACCCTGACTGGATGGATAGACATAAGATCAAAAATACTATTAAACCATGAACATGTAAATACACGATTAATAATATTCAGCTTTGCGAAGCTAAAAAACATAGAAGCTAACCTAGCAACGTAGCCAACGTGATAGCATAGCAGTCTCAAATGCAGATAGAAACTAAATTTAAAAAAAACCCTGACTGGATGGATAGACAGAAGATCAAAAATACTATTAAACCATGAACATGTAAATACACGATTAATAATATTCAGCTTTGCGAAGCTAAAAAAAATAGAAGCTAACCTAGCAACGTAGCCAACGTGATAGCATCAGTCTCAAATGCAGATAGAAACTAAATTTTAAAAAAAACCCTGACTGGATGGATAGACAGAAGATCAAAAATACTATTAAACCATGAACATGTAAATACACGATTAATAATATTCAGCTTTTCGAAGCTAAAAAAAATAGAAGCTAACCTAGCAACGTAGCCAACGTGATAGCATAGCAGTCTCAAATGCAGATAGAAACTAAATTTAAAAAAACCCTGACTGGATGGATAGACAGAAGATCAAAAATACTATTAAACCATGAACATGTAAATACACGATTAATAATATTCAGCTTTGCGAAGCTAAAAAAAAATAGAAGCTAACCTAGCAACGTGGCCAACGTGATAGCATCAGTCTCAAATGCAGATAGAAACTAAATTAAAAAAAAACCTGACTGGATGGATAGACAGAAGATCGAAAATACTATTAAACCATGAACATGTAAATACACGATTAATAATATTCAGCTTTTCGAAGCTAAAAAAATAGAAGCTAACCTAGCAACGTAGCCAACGTGATAGCACAGCAGTCTCAAATGCAGATAGAAACTAAATTTAAAAAAACCCTGACTGGATGGATAGACAGAAGATCAAAAATACTATTAAACCATGAACATGTAAATACACGATTAATAATATTCAGCTTTGCGAAGCTAAAAAAATAGAAGCTAACCTAGCAACGTAGCCAACGTGATAGCATCAGTCTCAAATGCAGATAGAAACTAAATTAAAAAAAAACCTGACTGGATGGATAGACAGAAGATCAAAAATACTATTAAACCATGAACATGTAAATACACGATTAATAATATTCAGCTTTTCGAAGCTAAAAAAAAATAGAAGCTAACCTAGCTACGTAGCCAACGTGATAGCATAGCAGTCTCAAATGCAGATAGAAACTAAATTTAAAAAAACCCTGACTGGATGGATAGACAGAAGATCAAAAATACTATTAAACCATGAACATGTAAATACACGATTAATAATATTCAGCTTTGCGAAGCTAAAAAAATAGAAGCTAACCTAGCAACGTAGCCAACGTGATAGCATCAGTCTCAAATGCAGATAGAAACTAAATTAAAAAAAAACCTGACTGGATGGATAGACAGAAGATCAAAAATACTATTAAACCATGTACATGTAACTACACGGTTAAAAATCCTCAGCCTGGTAAGGCTTAACTATGCTGTTGCTAACGACACTAAGGCTAATTTAGCAACTTCGCAACCGGACCTCACAGAACTATGTACTCTCTCCTTTTTCTATTGTGGATCATGGATTTGTATTTTAAACCACCTCAGATACTATATCCTCTTGAAAATGAGAGTCGAGCACGCGAAATGGACATTTAAAGTGACTTTTATCTCCAGGACAATACATCGGTGACACACTTAGCTACTGAGCTAACGTGCTAGCATCGTTCCCAAATGAAGATAGAAACAAAATAAATAAACCCCTGACTGGAAGGATAGACAGAAGATCAACAATACTATTAAACCATGTACATGTAACTACACGGTTAATAATTCTCAGCCTGGTAAGGCTTAAAAATGCTGTTGCTAACGACGCTAAGGCTAATTTAGCAACTTAGCAACCGGACCTCACAGAACTATGATAAAAACATTAGCGCTCCACCTACGCCAGCCAGCCCTCATCTTCCCATCAACAGCCGTGCTCACCTGCGTTCCAGCGATCGACGGCGCGACGAAGGACTTCATCCGTGGGTTTGGCGGCAAGCATCGGCTAGGCGTAGTAAGTAGTCCTTGTTGTGTTGCTGTAAGTATTGTACTTAGCCGCTAAGACACCGATCGATCCCACCTACAACGTTCTTCTTTGCAGCCTCCATTGTTCATTAAACAAATTGCAAAAGATTCACCAACACAGATGTCCAGAATACTGTGGAATTTTGTCGAAGAAAACAGAGCTTTGTGTATTGTGTCCAATAGGGCCCAAACACTTCCGTGGATTTTGTGACGTCACGCACATAAATCATATCCAAAGGAGTTTTTCAACCGGAAGTGTGGCGGGAAATTTAAAATGTCACTTTATAAGTTAACCCGGCCGTATTGGCATGTGTTGCAATGTTAAGATGTCATCATTGATATATAAACTATCAGACTGCGTGGTCGCTAGTAGTGGCTTTCAGTAGGCCTTTCAATGTTGAAAGTAAAAACAACTAATAAAAATGTATCAGTTTATGAGTGGGGAACCTTTTGGATCCCAAATATATTTAATGGGATTTTATTCATCTTTTCACTGTGATTACTCAAAAGTAATAATAAATTAAAATCAATGCTGTCCTGCATTATTGATCTTTTTAAGGCTCGAATTACTTCACATCAAACATTGCTTTCTGAATGTTTTGGGCAGTGGGGGAAATACTGCATATTTCACTTTTATTATAAGAAACAAAGTTGTCTTTGACAAGAAAGGCTTTTTTTTTTTTTAACTTAATATCAACCTGAAGTTGATATACTGTAGAGATTTACTGTAAGCGTTAAATAAATTTAAAAAAAAATAATTTAACTTTTTTTTTAACAAGTTTTAACATTTTAATAATTGAGACCCTTTATGGTCTCCGGGAGCCCTAAAGGTAAAAAAATATAAATAAATAAAAAAATCCATATATTTTGTTATGGTTTTGAAAATGAAAAATATCAACTTGGCCCCCGCATGCTTTAATTTTCCCGTGTGCGGCTCTCAGTGAATAAAGTTTGGACACCCCTGACGTAAATAAAAGTCCGCTCGTAGCGTAGCCAAAAGGAGCGCCACTATTCCGCTCATAAAATCCCATAAATAACCAATCAAAAAGCGCCAACAATACTCCATTTACATTTAGTAAAGCTAATTTAGTAACGCTCCGCCGCTCCCAGTCTGTGGAACGCTCTCCCTGACCACATGAGGGCACCACAGACTGTGGATGCTTTTAAAAAAGGCTTAAAAACCTTTCTTTTAAAAAAAAATAGATATATGTGTGCTAGTTCTAGCTATTGAGCTGTTCTAGTTTTTTTTTTTTTTTTACTATTTCTTTTACTTGTTGGGGGCAGCTATTTGTGGTTTTAGCGTTGTTGTTTTGTTTTTTAAATGTACTGTAGCACTTTGAGGTTGTTTGCTCAATGTAACGTGCTTTTACAAATAAAATCTATTATTATTATTAGTGACTTGAATATTGACAAGTAAATAAATAATTATAAATGATAAATGGGTTATACTTGTATAGCGCTTTTCTACCTTCAAGGTACTCAAAGCGCTTTTGACAGTATTTCCACATTCACCCATTCACACACTGATGGCGGGAGCTGCCATGCAAGGCGCTAACCAGCAGCCATCAGGAGCAAGGGTGAAGTGTCTTGCCCAAGGACACAACGGACGTGACTAGGATGGTAGAAGGTGGGGATTGAACCCCAGTAACCAGCAACCCTCTGATTGCTGACACGGCCACTCTACCAACTTCGCCACGCCGCCCCAGTATTAGTGATATTGTTATTATAAGTGCCAACACAGACAAAGTATTTATAGCAATGCCGTGATTCACCTTCAGTCGCTGTGGTCACTCCCGTGTCTCCCTTTGTTTACATCATCAAGTGGTCTGCTGTTTCCTTGCTTCCCTGCATGATCATAAATCATGTATCTCACTTGGACAGTAGAAGGCTGAGGAGGTAATCCGACAAGGTGGTACACTTTGACCGCCGTATTTAGTGGATAATGATAACGTTTAAGTTACATGTGTTTCTAAGGATGAAAGTAAGTCCATAAAATGAGAATTGAAACTTGTACTGATAAGACATGATGATGATGTCTCCTCAGCATGCTGGAGCACAGCCAACCAGACACAAGCCTGGAAAGTGTGACAAAGGCCATCATCAAGCTGGTGAGTGGCAGTCAACACACACACACACACAAATATACAGTATACACACACACAAATATACAGTATATATATTAGGGCTGTGAATCTTTAGGCACCATTTGATTCCATTCTTGGGGATAAAGATTTGATTCAGAATCGATTCTTGATTCTGAATCAATACTATTTGTAATAACATTGGTTGCCAGTTCTTTGATATACTACATTGCCAAAAGTATTTGGCCACCTGCCTTTACTCACATATAACCTTGACGTGCCATCCCATGGTATTGTCCAAAATGTTTTGGTATCCTGGAGCATTCAAAGTTCCTTTCACTGGAACTAAGGGGCCAAGCCCAACTCATGAAAAACAAACCCACACCATAATTCCTCCTCCACCAAATCTCACACTGGGCACAATGCAGTCTGAAATGTAGCCTTCTCCTGGCAACCACCAAACCCAGACTGGTCCATCAGATTGCCAGATGGAAAAGTGTGATTCATCAGTCCAGAGAATCCAATCCAATCCAATCCACTTTATTTATATAGCAAATTTACACAACAAGAATGTTTCCAAAGTGCTGCACAGCCATGTTAAAAACAATATTAAAAACAATATTATGCTACACCAATGACTGAATAAAAACAAAGAATAAATGAATAGAAAACCAACACAGAGACAATATAAAAAATAAATATAATTAAAAGCGATTTTTAAAGGGTAAAACCAATTAAAACAGTAAAATAGATATCAAAATGTATTTAAAAAAATAAAAATAAAAAAAAAGAGAAGGCATCTCTACTGCTCTAGAGTCCAGTGGTGATGTCCTTTACACCACTGCATCCGACGCTTTGCATTAGACTTGGTGATGTATGGCTTAGATGCAGCTGCTCGGCCATGGAAAGCCATTCCATGAAGCTCTCTGCGTACTGTACGTGGGCTAATTGGAAGGTCACATGAAGTTTGGAGCTGTGTAGCAAGTGACTGTGCAGAAAGTCTTTGCACTATGCTGACCTCTCTGTCAGTTTACCTGGCCTACCACTTGGTGGCTGAGTTGCTGTTGTTCCCAAACTCTTCACATTTCTTAGAATAAAGTTGACTTTGGAATATTGTGGAGCGAGGAAATTTCAGGACTGGATTTGTTGCACAGGTGGCATCCTGTGACAGTTCCACGCTGGAAATCACTGAGAGCGGCCCATTCTTTCACACATGTTTGTAGAAACTTGATTTGATACACCGGGCCAAGTGATTAGGACACCTGGGGCCGTATTTATCAAGCGTCTTAGAGTGCCATTTTACACTTAAATCCTGAGAATTTGCGAAATGTAGTCCTACTCTCAAACTTAAGAATAAAAGCTATTTATCAACTTTCTTAAGTCTAAGAATCACTCCTACTCTCCACGATATTTAAGAGACCTTCAGAGGTGTCTTAAGTGGTTAGGAGTTGCCAGCAGGGGATGGCACTGAGGCGAGAGATACGTGTGCGAACGTTCAGGGAGCGGAACGATGTCCTGGCTTTGTTTGATGACGAGCAGCTGATCAAACGGTATCGTTTAGACAGAGCGGGTATTATTTTTGTCACAGATTTAATACTTTTCGATTCCTTGTTGATTTCTGCATGTGTCTGCAGTGGGCTAGTATATATAGAGCCACCCACACCAGTTTCAAATGAGTTGCCTAATTAATGAATTGGAAAGAAAATGTTATGACAGTAGCGTATGTGTGAGGTGAGTGACGTCAGTGAGTGTGTGGGCGAGAGAAGAGAGGGAGAGGGAGCGGTAGCGTGAGTGCGGGCGGGGACTAGTTTGTTTTGTATTATTTTGTAGTTTATTGTCAAAATATACACTCCCATTGTCCACTTAAATATTTCCAAGATATTTCTTTATTCTTAGACAAGGGATTCCCTTCCGTAATTGGTCATTTCTATGGACACAGAAATGACGTCACCTAAAATTGCGTTTACGGCACATAGTAATGTCGTAATTCAGCTCTGAGTGTGACACTTAAGATTCAGTCCTACACTTCGCTGAAAGTGTGAGTAAGACGCTTGATAACTAACTTTTAAGTGCAGCTTTCAGCCAAGAATTTATTTACTCTTAAGTCAACTCTTAGCAGACTTCTTAGGAGTCATTCTAAGAAGCTTGATAAGTACGGCCCCTGATTCTCATCATTTGGATGGGTGGCCAAATACTTTTGGCAATATAATGTATGTGTGTGGGGTTGTTCTGATACCAATAATTTGATATTGGTACCAAAATGTATATTTATACTTTTCAAAATAAAGGGAACTACGAAAAATGTCAACATTGGCTTTATTTTAACGGAAAATCTTACAATACAATAAACATATGTTTCCTATTGCACTCAAAGAACAATTTTAGAAGGTTAAAATATAAATTAAAAGGCGTTAAACACATTTTTATCCATGTTATAATTGTATCATTCATTTCTGCCATATTACTTTGTTTATAATGTTTGTGTTGCTTTCATGTGCACATTCCAATTCTACTTGGTGTCAATGAAACAGTGTTTGTACCTACAATAATCCTTCTTCTACAAAGGAAGTCATTTTAAATGTGTTTGTGGGTTGTTTTTTTAAATAAAATGTGGTTAATGGATTTCAGTATTAGTGCTTTTTGAAAATGTTGAGAACATTTAAAAATAACACAATAATAATGACAACCGTGATCATTTTGGTCACTATAACCGTGGTAACAAATGTTCAAACCATGACATGCCTGGGTGTGTGTGTGTGTGTGTGTGTGTGTGTATGTGTGTATGTGTGTGTGTGTGTGTGTGTGTGTGTGTGTGTGTGTGTGTGTGTGTGTGTGTGTGTGTGTGTGTGTGTGTGTGTGTGTGTGTGTGTGTGTGTGTGTGTGTGTGTGTGTGTGTGTGTGTGTGTGTGAAGATTAAAAAACAATTACAAACAGAAATTTCAGCAAAAAAACCTAAAAGCAGTCTTTTTCTCACAATGTGTGGACTTCTTTCTTATAGAATTGGGGACAATTTCTCATATTCTTTCTGTTTCTGTAATATTGCAATATTTTCTTGTAAAATTATTACTTTTTTATGTAAAATTGTTACTTTTTAATGCAAAATGGTGACATTTGTCATGTAAAATTCAGACTTTTATCACAATATTGCCAATTTTTTTGTTGTTCTTGTAAAATAGTGACATTTTTTGAGTAAAGTTGTGATTTTTGTCATCATTTTGCCAAGTAAATATCTGGGGCCGTACTTATCAAGCTTCTTAGAATGACTCCTAAGAAGTCTGCTAAGAGTTGACTTAAGAGTAAATAAATTCTTCGCTGAAAGCTGCACTTAAAAGTTAGTTATCAAGCGTCTTACTCACACTTTCAGCGAAGTGTAGGACTGAATCTTAAGTGTCACACTCAGAGCTGAATTACGACATTACTATGTGCCGTAAACCCAATTTTAGGTGACGTCATTTCTGTGTCCATAGAAATGACCAATCACGGAAGGGAATCCCTTGTCTAAGAATAAATACATATCTTGGAAATATTTAAATGGACAATGGGAGTGTATATTTTGACAATAAACTACAAAATAATACAAAACAAACTAGTCCCCGCCGGCACTCACGCTACCGCTCCCTCTCTTCTCTCGCCCACACACTCACTGACGTCACTCACCTCATGGCCACACACATACGCTACTCTCATAATCAAAACATGGTCCCTTCCTAACAGGTATTTACTTACCAACAAAGTCAAAGAGATATCTTTTAAAATCATTCCTGGTTATTACCCTGTAAAGACTGTGATGGTTAGATACAAGAAGGACATTGATGTTACCTGCACCTTATGTAACATGCATCCAGAGACTGTTTACCAGCTGTTTTGGACTTGTGAAAGCACTCGATCACTATGGCAGGGCATCTGTCGCTTCATCCTGGACAATATTCTTGACAAATTTGTGCTTTGTTTTAAAGATGTGATATTTGGTTTTACACTATATGAACAAAAATTTGAAAAGGAATTTTACCTTTGCAACCTCATTATACTATTGGCTAAGTTTTATATTCATAAATGTAAGTTTCTCAATACCCGACCTGTCTTTTGTACCTTTAAAAAAGAGTTAGAACTGTACATTAAGACACTCTCTACCTCTAGCAACCAGAAAGCTGTGAAGACGATTATGCTGTGTTCCAAATTTGAGTTGTTTACTGAAATTGAGTGAGCCTATGGCTTTGCACTTTATTTATATTATATATATGTTTTTTTGCATTCTATTTTAGTTACTTTGAATTTATAACCCCCTGGCGCTGCTTTGTATTCTTTTTGTACTGTTTTGTACTACTTTTGTACTTATTTGATTGTTGAAATGTTGAAATGTATAAATAAAACTTTAAAAAAACAACAACAAAAAACGCTACTCTCATAACATTTTCTTTCCAATTCATTAATTAGGCAACTAATTTGAAACTGGTGTGGGTGGCTCTATATATACTAGTCCACTGCAGCCACATGCAGAAATCAACAAGGAATCGAAAAGTATTAAATCTGTGACAAAAATAATACCCGCTCTGTCTAAACGATACCGTTTGATCAGCTGCTCGTCATCAAACAAATCCAGGACATCGTTCCGCTCCCTGAACGTTCGCGCACGTCTCTCTCGCCTCAGTGCCATCCCCTGCTGGCAACTCCTAACCACTTAAGACACCTCTGAAGGTCTCTTAAATATCGTGGAGAGTAGGAGTGATTCTTAGACTTAAGAACGTTGATAAAAAGCTTTTATTCTTAAGTTTGAGAGTAGGACTAAATTTCACAAATTCTCAGGACTTAAGTGTAAAATGGCACTCTAAGAAGCTTGATAAGTACGGCCCCTGATAGTATATATCTGTATCATGAATCAATTTAAGTGGACCCCGACTTAAACAAGTTGATAAACTTATTTGGGTGTTACCATTTAGTGGTCAATTGTACGGAATATGTACTTCACTGTGCAACCTACTAATAAAAGTCTCAATCAATCAATCCGGATAATAATAATAATAATAGATTTTATTTGTAAAAGCACTTTGCATTGAGCAAACAACCTCAAAGTGCTACAGTGCATTTAAAAAACAAAAACAACGCTAGAACCACAAATAGCTGTCCCCAACAAGTAAAATTAATAGTAAAAAATGTGTTTTTAAATAAAAACTAGAACAGCCTAAAAGCTACAACTAGCACACATATATCTAAAAAAAGGCCTTTTTAAAAAGAAGGGTTTTTAAGCCTTTTTTAAAAGCATCCACAGTCTGTGGTGCCCTCAGGTGGTCAGGGAGAGCGTTCCACAGACTGGCACTGTATTAGAAGAATTGTGTTCTGAATGGGATGGGAGGTGATGCCCACCTCTATTTATTGTTTTAGGCCCAACAGGGGAAATGTTGTTGCACTTGTTCTGAATACACCTTTGTCGACAGAAAGAAAATGAATCATTTGACAGTCTTTTCACACGAGGATGACCCAATTCAGTGAAATTCTGCCGCTTCTCCTTCTTTGTTGCTTTCAGTCTCGGGTGTTGAACAGCGCCGCCCCCCCACACTCTGTGCACGGCACCTCCTCCCTGTTGTCCGTCCTGTCCGACACTGAGAGCGCCCTCCATTGGAGGCACCAGGAAGCGCAGGTGAGTGCGTTCAAGGTCAGAGGTCGCAGACATGCGAGTGAGTAACGTGTCTGTTAGAGGGCGGAGCTTACTGTGCGACGGCTGACCGAGGAGAAGACCTTGCTGCAGACACGGCTGAAACTGCTGGAGGACGACAACCAGCATCTTCACAAAAATGCACTGGCGCTCACGCACCAACTGAACAGGTGTGCAGCTGTCAATCAAACTAAGCCTGTTTCCATGTTCATGGTGTGTGTTTACAGAGACCAGGAGGCCACACCTACACAAGGACTGGAGAGCCAGCTTCACCAGAAGGGAGAGGTGGAGCTTCATAGCAAGGAAGGAGTGGTTCACAGCAAGGAGGCGGAGTTTCAGAAAAGAGAGGAGGTCCTCTGTCAAAGAGAGGTGGAGCTTCACAGCAAGGAAGGTGAGATGCAAAGCCAGGAGGCGGAGCTACAGAAGAGAGAGGCGGCGCTTCGCAGCAAGGAAGGTGAGATGCAAAGCAAGGAGGCGGAGCTACAGAAGAGAGAGGCGGAGCTTCGCAGCGAGGAAGAGGAGACTCAAAGCAAGGAGGCGGAGCTACAGAAAAGAGAGGAGGTGGAGCATGGTAGCGAGGAAGAGGAGAAACAACGCAAGGAGGCGGAGCTACGGAAGAGGGAGAAGGTCCTCCGTCAAAAAGAGGTGGAGCTTCACAGCAAGGCAGAGGAGACCCAATACAAGGAGGCGGAGCTACAGAAAAGAGAGGAGGTCCTCCTTCAAAGAGAGGTGGAGTTTGGCAGCGAGGAAGAGGAGACGCAAAGCAAAGAGGCGGAGCTACAGAAAAGAGAGGAGGTGGAGCGTGGTAGCGAGGAAGAGGAGAAACAACGCAAGGAGGCGGAGCTACGGAAGAGGGAGAAGGTCCTCCGTCAAGGAGAGGTGGAGCTCCGCAGCAAGGTAAAGGAGACACAATGCAAGGAGGCGGAGCTACGGAAGAGAGAGGCGGTCCTCTGTCAAGGAGAGGCGGAGCTTCGCAGCAAGGAGGAAGAGGTTCAAAGCGAGAAGGCGGAGCTAAATAAGAGGGAGGAGGTCCTCCTTCGAAGAGAGGTGGAGTTTGGCAGCGAGGAAGAAGAGACGCAAAGCAAGGAGGCGGAGCTACCGAGCAGAGATGAGGTGGAGCGTAGTGGCAAGGAAGTGGAGATACAACGCAGGGAGGCGGAGCTACGGAGGAGGGAGAAGGTCCTCCGTCAAGGAGAGGTGGAGCTTCACGGAAAGGAAGAAGGGATGCAACAAAAGGAGGCGGATCTACAGAGGAAAGTGGAGGTCCTCCGTCAAGGAGAGGTGGAGCTTCACAGCAAGGTAAGGGAGACCCAATACAAGGAGGCGGAGCTACAGAAAAGAGAGGAGGTCCTCCTTCAAAGAGAGGTGGAGTTTTGCAGCGAGGAAGAAGAGACGCAAAGCAAGGAGGCGGAGCTACGGAGCAGATATGAGGTGGAGCGTGGTGGCAAGGAAGAGGAGAAACAACGCAAGGAGGCGGAGCTACGCAGGAGGGAGAAGGTCCTCCGTCAAGGAGAGGTGGATCTTCACAGCAAGGTAAAGGAGACACAATGCAAGGAGGCGGAGCTACAGAAGAGAGAGGCGGTCCTCTGTCAAGGAGAGGCGGAGCTTCGCAGCAAGGAAGAAGAGTTGCTACATAAGGAGGCGGAGCTACAGACGAAAGAGGAGGTCCTCTGTCAAGCACAGGTGAAGCTTGGCTGCACGGAGGAAGAGGTTGAGAGAAAAGAGGCGGAGCTACAGAAGCGCGAGGAGGTCCTTTTTCAAGGACAAGTGGAGCTTGGCTGCAAAGAGGAAGAGGTGGAGAACAAGGAGCGGACATTACAGAAAAGGGTGGAGGTCCTTTGTCATGAGGAGATGCAGCTCCGTAATCAGAAGGACCAGGTGGAGAGCAAGAATGAATCAGAGCTTGACAGCAAGAAGAAAGAAGTCCAGAGAAAAGAGGCGGAGCTACAGAAGAGAGAGGAGCTTCTCGGTCAAGGAGAGTTAGAACTTTCCGGGAAGAAGGAAGAAGTCCAGGGAAAAGAGGCGGAGCTACAGAAGAGAGAGGAGCTGCTCTTTCAAGGAGAGTTACAACTTTACGAGAAGAAGGAAGAAATCCGGGGAAAGGAGGCGGAGCTACAGAAGAGAGAGGCGGTCCTCTGTCAAGAAGAGTTAGAACTTTGCCAGAAGAAGGAAGAGGTCCAGGGAATGGAGGCGGAGCTACAGAAGAGCGAGGAGCTGCTCTATCAAGGAGAGTTAGAACTTTGCCAGAAGAAGGAAGAAGTCCAGGGAAAGGAGGCGGAGCTAACGGGGAGAGAGGTGGTCCTCTGTCAAGAAGAGTTACAGCTCTGCGGGAAGAAGAAAGAAGTCCAGGGAAAGGAGGTGGAGCTACAGAAGAGAGAGGAGGACCTCTGTCAAGGAGAGTTAGAACTTTGCAGGAAGAAGGAAGAGCTCCAGAGCAAGGAGATCAAGTTGCAGGAGTTGGAGGATGAGCTGCATGGAAAAGAGGAGGAGGTGAAAGGGAAGGAAGCAGGGCTACAAAAGTTGAGGGAAGCGCTGTCTCAAGAAGAGGCGGAGCTTAGCCGCAGGGAAAGGAATATGCAAATCAGGGAGGAGGCGCTACAAGAAGGGAAGAATGAGCTTCACAGAACAACGGTGAACCTGCAGGGCAAGGAGGAGCAAGTGAAGGAAGGAGAGCAGGAGGTAGAGAAGAGGTAGGAGAAGCATCAGTTGTCATGTGACCGCAGTCAAGTCACTAATTGTTTGTGGACTTTTTCAGACTTAATGCTGAGCTGCTGGAGAAAGACGACATCATCAGCGACCTGAAGGTGAGCTTCAGTGTCTCTCATTATGTCCGCCGCACTGACACGCTGTCCTCCAGGGGGCGTTGGACAGCCAACTGCGGGCCAGGGTGAGGGCAGAAGAGGAAGCGGCCGACGTCAGAGACGCTCTGCTGAAGGTACTTTTCAACAACACCCGTGAGCTAACAAGGTTACTCCAGAACGTCGTCGTCTCCCCTCAGCGCTCCTCTCAGCACGCCTCGGTGTTGGAGGAGCTGAAGCAAGCACAGAAGGAGCTCCAGCTGGCGGCGGAGGACATCGCCAGGATGGAGCGTGTGCACAAGGAGCAGCAGATGGAGAGCAGCAGGCTCCAGGAGGTGCAGGCTGCTTTGCAAAGGCAAGAAGAGCTGCAGGAGGAGCAGGCGCAGGAGCTCAGGTAAGCCGAGAGACCTGCTCGAGGAACAGCGGAGACACAAAACTGTTTTGTTTTGTCAGGTCTCGCTCAGCATCCCTGCTGGAGCAGCTTCAGGAGCTCCAAACGCAGCTGCGCCAGGCCCAGGAGGAGCGCTCTCACCTGAGCGCGCACCTGCACACGCTGCAGGAGGCCAAAGACGCACTGGGCGGTCAGTACTCCTCTTTTCTTCTCCTTCACTGCATCCAGCAGAGGACTGAAGCCTTGTGTGCCCTCTGCAGGCGAGGTGCAATGTCTGAGGGAGGAGCTGCACCAGGCGGAGATGAGGGCCAGCAGAATGGAGGAAGAGGAGAAGAAGAGGATGGCATTAAAGGAGGAGGCTGACTTGGTACAGGAAGGAGGACGCCAACATGAGATGCTCCATTCAGGCATATTGTCATTAGAGGAGGAGCAGATGAGGGCTGTCAGAGAGGGAGAGGAACATGTGCAAGAATGCCCGCTGGAGGAGGAGGACAAAAGCAAGCTGGAAGAAAAGGAGGCCAGAATGGAGCAGCTGGAACTCCTGCTGACAAAAACACAATCCCTGGAGGAAGAAGTGAACCAATGGAAGGAAAAGGCCAAGCAGATCTCCTTAATGCTGGAGGAGCGGGAAAGGGAGGTGCAGCATCTGAAGAGCACGTCGACTGAGATGGAGAGGGAGAAGAAAGAACAGGAGGAACATGCGCGAGAATACCTGAGCTCGGAACAGCTAGAGGAGGAAACGAGCAATCTGGAAGAAAAGGAGGTCAGAATGGAGCAGCTGGAAGTCCTGCTGAGAAAAACACAATCCCTGCAGGAAGAAGTGACCCAATGGAAGGAAAAGGCCAAGCAGGTCTCCTGCATGCTGGAGGAGCGGGAAAGGGAGGTGCAGCATCTCAAGAGCACCTTGGTAAAGATGGAGGACGAGGAGGACAGGATGAGAGAAGTGCAGAGGAGAAGTGACAAAGAGCGGAAGCAGCTGGAAGTCCAATGTGAGAACATCCAGAAAGAGATGGAGGAGAAGAAGAAAAGACTGTGGGAGGTGGAGAGGAGGCTGGAGCATGAAGACTTGTTGGACAAGGAGGTCCATACAGCTGAGGAGGAATGTGTTCCAAGAGAGGAGGAGCTGCAGCAGACTTTGGCGAGGGAGGAACAGAAAGTACAAGATAAGCTGCGGAGGGCCGAGGAGGAGGTGAAGGCTCTTAGAGAGGATTTGGAAAGGGAAGGGAGAAGGAGAGAGGAGGCACATCAGGAACTGAGAGGAGCACAACATATGGTGGAGGTGATGGAGCTCAACCTGAAAGCCCTGGAAAAGGAGGTACCGTTTGTCTTTTATGGCATTAGACACAAATACAACAACTCCTCAAGTCAAATCACAGCAGTATTATTCATCAATAGAAGAAACTTAGATTTATATTGTGCTCATTCATCTAACTCAGGGGGCGGCAACCCAAAATGTTGAAAGAGCCATATTGGACCAAAAATACAAAAACAAATCTGTCTGGAGCCGCAAAAAATTAAAAGCCATATTACATACAGATAGTGTGTCGTGAGATATAAATTGAATTAAGATGACTTAAAGGAAGCTAAATTACCTCAAATATAGCTACAAATAAGGCATAATGATGCAATATGTACATATACTATATGTACATATTGCAAGCTAATCGATGCTAACATGCTATTTAGGCTATCTATATGTCATATAGATAGCCTAAATAGCATGTTAGCATCAATTAGCTTGCAGTCATGCAGTGACCAAATATGTCTGATTAGCACTCCACACAAGTCAATAACATCAACAAAACTCACCTTTGTGCATTTATGCACAACGTTAAAAGTGTGGTGGACAAAATGAGACAGAAAAAGAAGTGGCATAAAACACGTCCTAGAAAGTCGGAGAAAGTTATACATGTAAACAAACTAAGGTGAGTTCAAGGACCGCCAAAATGAGTAGGACAAAACGGCGCTCGCCAAATACTGGAATCAGTGAAGCATGTTTAATATAAACAGTGTGCTTTATAACAATTAGGGAGGTTTGTGTCATGTTTGTCCTTCTACAGTAACCATATTAAAACAAAAAATTTTTTTTTTTCCCCTCATCTTTTTCCATTTTTCATACATTTTTGAAAACCTCCAGAGAGCCACTAGGGCAGCGCTAAGCCGCGGGTTGCCGACCCTGATCTAACTCATAACAACTGATGTACACACCACACAGGTGTGACTACAATGTGCTCATTCATCTAACTCATAACAACTGATGTACACACCACACAGGTCTGACTACAATGTGCTCATTCCTATAACTCATAACAACTGATGTACACACCACACAGGTCTGCCTACAATGTGCTCATTCCTATAACTCATAACAACTGATGTACACACCACACAGGTGTGACTACAATGTGCTCATTCATATAACTCATAACAACTGATGTACACACCACACAGGTGTGACTACAATGTGCTCATTCATATAACTCATAACAACTGATGTACACACCACACAGGTGTGACTACAATGTGCTCATTCATATAACTCATAACAACTGATGTACACACCACACAGGTGTGACTACAATGTGCTCATTCATATAACTCATAACAACTGATGTACACACCACACAGGTGTGACTACTATGTGCTCATTCATATAACTCATAACAACTGATGTACACACCACACAGGTGTGACTACAATGTGCTCATTCATATAACTCATAACAACTGATGTACACACCACACAGGTGTGACTACAATGTGCTCATTCATATAACTCATAACAACTGATGTACACACCACACAGGTGTGACTACTATGTGCTCATTCATATAACTCATAACAACTGATGTACACACCACACAGGTGTGACTACAATGTGCTCATTCATATAACTCATAACAACTGATGTACACACCACACAGGTGTGACTACAATGTGCTCATTCATCTAACTCATAACAACTGATGTACACACCACACAGGTGTGACTACAATGTGCTCATTCATATAACTCATAACAACTGATGTACACACCACACAGGTGTGACTACAATGTGCTCATTCATCTAACTCATAACAACTGATGTACACACCACACAGGTGTGACTACAAAAACTGCCATACGGCGGAGGTGACAGGGTCCAAAATAACCCACCCAGTCACCACAGAGACGTGTTGTCATGACATTCCGAGAAGTGTAACCGTAGAGACAGAAATGACATGCAGTCAGGAAGTAACTACAAACCCCAAAAGCAGTGAAGTTGTCACGTTGTGTAAATGGTAAATAAAAAGAGAATACAACAAATCCTTCTCAACTTATATTCAATTGAATAGACTGCAAAGACAAGATATTTAACATTCCAACTGGAAAACGTTGTTATTTTTTTAAATATTAGCTCAGTTGGAATTTGATGCCTGCAACATGTTTCAAAAAAGCTGGCACAAGTTGCAAAAAAGAGTGAGAAAGTTGAGGAATGCTCATCAAAGACTTTTTTGGAACATCCCACAGGTGAACAGGCTAATTGGGAACAGGTGGGTGCCATGATTGGGTATAAAAGCAGCTTCCTTAAAATGCTCAGTCGTTCACAAACAAGGACGGGGCGAGGGTCACCACTTTGTCAACAAATGCCTGAGCAAATTGTTTTAAGAACAACATTTCTGCATCAAAAAGCCACATCGGTGTGTAAAGGATATCACCACATGGGCTCAGGAACACTTCAGAAAACCACTGTCAGTAACTACAGTTGGTCACTACATCTGTAAGTGCAAGTTAAAACTATACTGTGCAAAGTGAACGCCATTTATCAACAACACCCAGAAACGCCGCCGGCTTCGCTGGGCCCGAGCTCATCTAAGATGGACTGATGCAAAGTGGGAAAGTGTTCTGTGATCTGACGAGTCCACATTTCAAATTGTTTTGGAAACTGTGGACGTCGTCCACCCGGACTGTTCTAGGGTGAAAAGGCAGCATGTGTGATGGTATGGGGGTGTATTAGTGGCCAAGACATGGGTAACTTACACATCTGTGAAGGCACCATTCATGCTGAAAGGTACATACAGCTTTTGGAGCAACATATGTTGCCATCCAAGCAATGTTGTTATGGACGCCCCTGCTTATTTCAGTAAGACAATGCCAAGCCAAAAAAGAACAAAGTTTCTCAGTGTGAACATGAAATATCTTGTCTTTGCAGTCTATTCAATTGAATATAAGTTGAAAAGGATTTGTTGTAATCTCTTTTTATTTACCATTTACACAACCTGACAACTTCACTGCTTTGGTATTTAGTTTGCCTGTAAAGAGAACTCTACATGGACATGTTGTATATAAAAAGGTATATATAAATGACATTTTATGAAAAAATGTAGTACAATGACATCCGGGGACATTCTGCGGGGTTTGGGAGCGAGGTGCACACAACTAGTGGACACCACAGCTCTAAAGAGACTAAGCTCCTCATGGGAAGCGAGGAAACTGTGACTCAGTTCATTCTTCTGTGTGCAGGTGAATGACAAGCAACAGGCCATGGAGGGCGAGCACGAGAAGATGAAGACCCTGAAGCAACTCTTGCAAGTAGGACTCGGGAGTTCCTTTCCATTTGGGTGGTACATCTTTTTGTGATGCACCATTCCATACATGGCTTACCACGCCATTCAAAAACGCCATATTTTGAAAACCGAATGAATCGATACGATTTGTTGTAGTGTAAGAACGAGAGTCAACACTTTGTAAGAAGGATTTTATTCCATGGTCATACTTGCCAACCTGGGGACCTCCAAATTCGGGAGATTTGGGGGGGGGGGGGGTCCGGGGTTAAGGGGGGAGGAGTATATTTATAGCTAGAATTCACTGAAATTTAAGTATTACTTATATTTATATATATTTATATATATATATATAAATAAAATAAATACTTGACTTTCAGTGAATTTTAGCTATATATATATATATATATATATATATATATATATATATATATATATATATAAATAGCCATATATATACAAACCCCGTTTCCATATGAGTTGGGAAATGGTGTTAGATGTAAATATAAACGGAATACAATGATTTGCAAATCCTTTTCAAGCCATATTCAGTTGAATATGCTACAAAGACAACATATTTCATGTTCAAACTCATAAACATTTTTTTTTTTGCAAATAATCATTATCTTTAGAATTTGATGGCAGCAACACGTGCCAAAGAAGTTGGGAAAGGTGGCAATAAATACTGATAAAGTTGAGGAATGCTCATCAAACACTTATTTGGAACATCCCACAGGTGTGCAGGCTAATTGGGAACAGGTGGGTGCCATGATTGGGTATAAAAGTAGATTCCATGAAATGCTCAGTCATTCACAAACAAGGATGGGGCGAGGGTCACCACTTTGTCAACAAATGCCTGAGCAAATTGTTGAACAGTTTAAGAACAACCTTTCTCGAGCAGCTATTGCAAGGAATTTAGGGATTTCACCATCTACGCTCCGTAATATCATCAAAGGGTTCAGAGAATGTGGAGAAATCACTGCAGGTAAGCAGCTAAGCCCGTGACCTTCCATCCCTCAGGCGGTACTGCATCAACAAGCCACATCAGTGTGTAAAGGATATCACCACATGGAACACTTCAGAAACCCACTGTCAGTAACTACAGTTGGTCGCTACATCTGTAAGTGCAAGTTAAAACTCTCCTATGCAAGGCGAAAACCGTTTATCAACAACACCCAGAAACGCCGTCGGCTTCGCTGGGCCTGAGCTCATCTAAGATGGACTGATACAAAGTGGAAAAGTGTTCTGTGGTCTGACGAGTCCACATTTCAAATTGTGTTTGGAAACTGTGGACGTCGTGTCCTCCGGACCAAAGAGGAAAAGAACCATCCGGATTGTTCTAGGCGCAAAGTGTAAAAGGCAGCATGTGTGATGTTATGGGGGTGTATTAGTGGCCAAGACATGGGTAACTTACACATCTGTGAAGGCACCATTAATGCTGAAAGGTACATACAGCTTTTGGAGCAACATATGTTGCCATCCAAGCAACGTTACCATGGACGCCCCTGCTTATTTCAGCAAGACAATGCCAAGCCACGTGTTACATCAACGTGGCTTCATAGTAAAAGAGTGCGGGTACTAGACTGGCCTGCCTGTAGTCCAGACCTTGAAAATGTGTGGCACCTGCAATGTGAGAAGGGAGACCCCCGGACTGTTGAACAACTTAAGCTGTACATCAAGCAAGAATGGGAAATAATTCCACTTCAAAAATGTGTCTCCTCACTTCCCAAACCAAAACTGAGTGTTGTTCAAAGGAAAGGCCATGTAACACAGTGGTGAACATGCCCTTTCCCAACTACTTTGGCACGTGTTGCAGCCATGAAATTCTAAGTTAATTATTATTTGCAAAAAAAAAAAAAAAGTTTATGAGTTAGAACATGAAATATGTTGTCTTTGTAGCATATTCAACTGAATATGGCTTGAAAAGGATTTGCAAATCATTGTATTCCGTTTATATTTACATCTAACACCATTTCCCAACTCATATGGAAACAGGGTTTGTATATACATATATATATATATATATATATATTTGAAGGAGCATAGGTATGGGCAGTGTAATATTCTGGGTTGGAGTCAATAACCAGACGAGGTGACGAAGTTACGTCTCTTTACTTCATACTTCAGAACCGACTCCCAC
The DNA here is from genome assembly GCF_033978785.1 of Entelurus aequoreus. Taxonomy (NCBI): domain Eukaryota; kingdom Metazoa; phylum Chordata; class Actinopteri; order Syngnathiformes; family Syngnathidae; genus Entelurus; species Entelurus aequoreus. The sequence goes on from NC_084744.1 coordinate 1,814,588, forward strand.
ACTTGCCGTCAGGGTGCGCTATACAACGTAAACCGTTGGCCAACCAAAAAGTAACCACAGAACACTATACAGTATAATGTTCTGTGGTTACTTTTTGGTTGGCCAACCAGACGTGACGACAGGCTGTCCTCACTCAGGTCCGCACGGACCTGGAGGGGGCGTGCCTTAAAGGCCTACTGAAATTATTTTTTTTTATTTCAAAGGGGATAGCAGATCCATTCTATGTGTCATACTTGATCATTTCATCATATTGCCATATTTTTGCTGAAAGGATTTAGTAGAGAACATCGACGATAAAGTTTGCAACTTTTGGTCGCTGATTAAAAAAAGCCTTGCCTGTACCGGAAGTAGCGTGACGTCACAGGTTGAAAGGCTCCTCACATTTCCCCATTGTTTACACCAGCAGCGAGAGCGATTCGGACCGAGAAAGCGACGATTACCCCATTAATTTGAGCCAGGATGAAAGATTTGTGGATGAGGAACGTGAGAGTGAAGGACTAGAGTGCAGTACAGGACGTATCATTTTTCGCTCTGACCGTAACTTAGGTACAAGCTGGCTCATTGGATTCCACACTCTCTCCTTTTTCTATTGTGGATCACGGATTTGTATTTTAAACCACCTGGGATACTATATCCTCTTGAAAATGAGAGTCGAGAACGCGAAATGGACATTCACAGTGACTTTTATCTCCACAACAATACATCGGCGAAGCTCTTTAGCTACTGAGCTAACGTGATAGCATCTGGCTCAAATGCAGATAGAAACAAAAGAAATAAGCCCCTGACTGGAAGGATAGACAGAAGATCAACAATACTATTAAACCATGGACATGTAACTACACGGTTAATGCTGTGCCGCCTGGCGAAGCTTAACAATGCTGTTGCTAACGACGCCATTGAAGCTAACTTAGCTACGGGACCTCACAGAGCTATGCTAAAAACATTAGCTATCCACCTACGCCAGCCAGCCCTCATCTGCTCATCAACACCCGTGCTCACCTGCGTTCCAGCGATCGACGGAGCGACGAAGGACTTCACCCGATCATCGATACGGTCGGCGGCTAGCGTCGGATAGCGCGTCTGCTATCCAAGTCAAAGTCCTCCTGGTTGTGTTGCTGCAGCCATCCGCTAATACACCGATCCCACCTATGCACGACAACACCCATAGACACCATCCATCCATCCATCCATTTTCTACCGCTTATTCCCTTTGGGGTCGCGGGGGGCGCTGGAGCCTATCTCAGCTGCATTCGGGCGGAAGGCGGGGTACACCCTGGACAAGTCGCCACCTCATCCCATAGACACATTTATCTTTAAACCTGCCATATGTAATAATGTGGCCAGAAATGGTACTGCAATCACAACCCTAGTTTCCATAGCAACCGTATTCCTCTTTGACGCGTCCAAACTTTGTCTCTGTCTCAACCCAGGAGAGCCACGACCAGGGGGAGCGTCTGGGGGCCGCCCTGGAGGAGGAAAGGAAGACCAGCCATGATAGAGGAGTCACAGCTGAAGGACTGGAGGCCAAGCTGAGGGACCTGGAGGAGAACTTGAGACGGGCGCAGCAGGAGGGGAGGAGAGAGGCGGGAAAACGACGGAGGAAAGATGAGGAGGCCGAGCAGGTGAGGACCGATGAGGAGGAGGAGAAGACAGAGCAGGAAAGCACCTATACGGTGGAGCAATGGACCACAGACGACGAAGAGGAGCAGGAGAGGACATATGAGGAGGAGCAATGGAAGACAGAGGAGGAGGAGAAGACGGAGCATGGGAGGACATATGAGGAGGAGCAATGGAAGACAGAGGAGGAGGAGAAGACCGAGCAGGAAAGGACCTATATGGTGGAGCAATGGAAGACAGAGGAGGAGGAGAAGACGGAGCAGGGGAGGACCAATGAGGAGGAGCAATGGAAGACCGAGGAGGAGGAGAAGACCGAGCAGGAAAGGACCTATACGGTGGAGCAATGGACGACAGACGATGAAGAGGAGGAGGAGACGGAGCAGGGGAGGACCTATGAGGAGGAGCAATGGAAGACCGAGGAGGAGGAGAAGACGGAGCAGGGGAGGACTTATGAGGAGGAGCAATGGAAGACAGAGCAGCAGGAGAAGACGGAGCAGGAGAGGCCAGATGTGAATGAGGCAGATGTTGAGAGGTGTGTGGAGGAGGTGCAGGAACAGTCCCCAACCAGAAGCAGCACGGAGGACATGAGGAGGCGAGACATGCAAAAGGAGGCTGAGGTTAGGTTCCTGTTATCCACTGTAAAATATGGAGAGGTGGTGATGTAAAATATGGAGAGGTGGTGATGTTGTTCTCCCACAGGTGCTGGTGTCCACCATGAGGACAGAGGAGAGCAAGGAGGACCTGCAACAAAGCAAAAGGGATCCCAACCACTTCCTGCTGTCCTTGGACCATTCCTTCCGTCAGGCACATAGTCCTGCAGGGGGCGGGGCTAAAGGCTTGCTATTTCAGTGTTGTGTGGCCCACCTGGAACTGAAACTAGAGCGAGCCCAGAAGAGAATCCATCACCTGAAGGAGAAGAACAAGAAAGTGAAGACTGAGAGAGATATACTGAGACAGGTACACACACACACACACACACACACACACACACACACACACACACACGCACACACACACACACACACACTGCTGTTACTTGAGTTCAATGAAGACACCAATTCAAGTGTTTTTGGATGGAACATCATTCAACTTTTTCACCTTTGCATTGAAACTATAATCATTAATGACAATTTAATATAATTTAATATAATCATTAATGACAATTTAATATAATCATTAATGACAATTTAATATAATTTAATATAATCATTAATGACAATTTAATATAATCATTAATGACAATTTAATATAATTTAATATAATCATTAATGACAATTTAATATAATCATTAATGACAATTTAATATAATCATTAATGACAATTTAATATAATGTAATATAATCATTAATGACAATTTAATATCATCATTAATGACAATTTAATATAATTTAATATAATCATTAATGACAATTTAATATAATGTAATATAATCATTAATGACAATTTAATATAATTTAATAGAATTATTAATGACAATTTAATATAATCATTAATGACAATTTAATATAATGTAATATAATCATTAATGACAATTAACCTTCTACCATCCTAGTCACGTCCGTTGTGTCCTTGGGCAAGACACTTCACCCTTGCTCCTGATGGGTGCTGGTTAGCGCCTTGCATGGCAGCTCCCTCCATCAGTGTGTGAATGTGTGTGTGAATGGGTGAATGTGGAAATACTGTCAAAGCGCTTTGAGTACCTTGAAGGTAGAAAAGCGCTATACAAGTATAACCTATTTATCATTTATTAATTTAATATATTTTAATATAATCATTAATGACAATTTAATATATTTTAATACAATCATTAATGACAATTTAATATATTTTAATACAATCATTAATGACAATTGCATACACTCAACAACAAAGTGTGCTCGGGCTCCATCTACAATCACTTGATTCAAGTACACTGATTTATTTTCAGTCTTCCTGTTCAAACTGTGTGTAATGTTAGTGGCCGGAAAAAATTAACTATACCTGTTAAAGAAAACATGCCTTGTTTTTAATGAATACTTATGTCTACTACGCTACTGTATTTAATGTTGTCATTATGGTGGTGCTTAATGAATACTTTGGTCTACTACACTACTGTATTTAATGTTGTCATTATGGTGGTACTTAATGAATACTTAGGTCTACTACACTACTGTATTTAATGTTGTCATGATGGTGGTACTTAATGAATACTTAGGTCTACTACACTACTGTATTTAATGTTGTCATTATGGTGGTACTTAATGAATACTTAGGTCTACTACACTACTGTATTTAATGTTGTCATGATGGTGGTACTTAATGAATACTTAGGTCTACTACACTACTGTATTTAATGTTGTCATTATGGTGGTACTTAATGAATACTTAGGTCTACTACACTACTGTATTTAATGTTGTCATTATGGTGGTACTTAATGAATACTTAGGTCTACTACACTACTGTATTTAATGTTGTCATTATGGTGGTACTTAATGAATACTTAGGTCTACTACACTACTGTGTTAATGTTGGGTGCGTGTGTATGTATGTATGTATGTGTGTGTGTGTTAACGTGTATGTGTGTGTCTGTATGTATGTATGTATGTGTGTTTATGTGTATGTATGTATGTGTGTCTGTCTGTATATATGTATGTATGTATATGTGTATGTATGTATGTCTGTGCGTATGTATGTATGTATGTATACGTGCATGTATGAATGTGTGTGTGTATACATGTATGTATATATGTATGTATGTATGTCTGTGTATGTATGTATGTATGAGTAAGTGTGTGTGTATGTGTGTGTGTGTGTGTATGTATGTATGTGTGTACGTACGTATGTGTATGTGTGTACGTATGTGTGTATGTATATACCTGGAGCACCCTACGCACTGCCCTCCACCAGGCGGCTGTGGAGTCTATAGGGTACACCAGAAGCCGACATCAAGACTGGTTTGACAATAGTGCGCCAGGAATCTATGACCTGCTTCAGGCAAAAGACAAGGCCTTTGCAGCTCACCTATCAAACTCTCAATCCACCGTCCTGAAGGCTCAGCTCATCCGCCTCAGAAGTGAAACCCAGTGCACCCTCAGAGCCATGGAGAACGACTGGTGGACCCAGAAGGCCCGCGAAATACAACATCACGCAGACACCAACAACTCTCATGCCTTCTACAACTCCATCAAGACCATCTATGGCCCACAGAAGAAGAACATCACCCCAGTTAGATCAGCTGACGACACCATCTACAAGGACAAACAACAGATCCTGGACAGATGGGCTGAGCACTTCAGGGTACTGCTGAACACCACAAACCCTGTACAGACAGACATACTCTCTGATCTCCCATGCCTGCCCCCTGTAGACTCGCTGGACTCCTCGCCCAGCTTCTCAGAGGTACTCAAGGCCATCAAGGGTCTAAAAAACAACAAGAGCCCAGGCCTTGACGAGATCCCGAGAGAAATCTTGAAGCACGGTGGATATCTCCTGCACCGCAGAATGCACCAGCTGATCACTGCCATCTGGTCGTCTGAAGTCATCCCGCAAGATTGGAAGGATGCTAACATCATAACGATCTATAAGCGCAAAGGCGACAAAGCAGACTGCGGCAACAGCAGAGGTATCTCCCTACTATCCGCAGCTGGGAAGGTGCTAGCAAGGATCATGTTACATCAAGTAGCAACTCCATCCATCCATCCATCCATCTTCTTCCGCTTATCCGAGGTCGGGTCGCGGGGGCAGCATCCTAAGCAGGGAAACCCAGACTTCCCTCTCCCCAGCCACTTCGTCCAGCTCTTCCCGGGGGATCCCGAGGCGTTCCCAGGCCAGCCGGGAGACATAGTCTTCCCAACGTGTCCTGGGTCTTCCCCGTGGCCTCCTACCGGTCGGACGTGCCCTAAACACCTCCCTAGGGAGGCATTCGGTTGGCATCCTGACCAGATGCCCGAACCACCTCATCTGGCTCCTCTCCATGTGGAGGAGCAGCGGCTTTACTTTAAACTCTCCCCGGATGGCAGAGCTTCTCACCCTATCTCTAAGGGAGAGCCCCGCCACCCGGCGGAGGAAACTCATTTCGGCCGCTTGTACCCGTGATCTTGTCCTTTCGGTCATAACCCAAAGCTCATGACCATAGGTGAGGATGGGAATGTAGATCGACTGGTAAATTGAGAGCTTTGCCTTCCGGCTCAGCTCCTTCTTCACCACAACGGATCGATACAGCGTCCGCATTACTGAAGACGCCGCACCAATCCGCCTGTCGATCTCACGATCCACTCTTCCCTCACTCGTGAACAAGACTCCGAGGTACTTGAACTCCTCCACTTGGGGCAGGGTCTCCTCCGCAACCCGGAGATGGCACTCCACCCTTTTCCGGGCGAGAACCATGGACTCGGACTTGGAGGTGCTGAT
>NC_084744.1:1825594-1845594 GCF_033978785.1 Entelurus aequoreus
AACACATTTACGAGTGTCTGTGTTAGTATTATTAACTTACATTCTTTTTGTATTGTTTCAGTTTTGTAAATTCACCAAAACGTCAGCGTGGAGTTATTGAGTCTGTTTAGCTGACTGGAGAGCTAGCTTGCTCAGCTAGTGGGTCCATGACCATGACTTCTGTTTTGTTTGATCAGCCGTTTTACTGCCTTGTTACAGACACCGTTTGGACACAATGAAGGTATGTAAATAAATATTTACAGAATATTTCTGTGTAAATAACTCATATATCTGCCACTTATAGTCCGGTGTGGCTAATATGTATAATAAACAATTGGGTGCGGCAAACACACCGGTGCACTATATAGTCCGGAAAACACGGTATATACGTCTAGATTGGGGTATGTCGGTTTTTTTTAATGGAGAAAGTGGTTAATGTCTCTTGTTTTCATGTCAGTATTTAAGCTAGTGCTGCCTTGCTGCTCCAGAGTTGATGAAAATGTTATCAATCAGGGTGTGACCATAACTTTCATTTCAAAGGGTAATTGTAACGTTTATCATTGTACCTTTTATTGTCATATTGATCTGTCAAAGTCAGTGGGCGGGGCTAGCAGGAATCTAATCCAATCAAGTAATGACACATTTTATTCCTTTGATTTTGTCCCACTTCACCCCATTTTTTACACTTTTTAAAAGTCTCCTTTTGTGTTTTCTACATATTTATATCTCTTATTAAACATGTATACACAACAATGTTACAATTTGTGTTTTCTTCATGTAAATGCACATATTTATATCTCTTATTAAACATGTATACACAACAATGTTACAATTTGTGTTTTCTTCATGTAAATACACATATTTGTATCTTTTATTAACATTTATATATGTTACAACTTGTGTTTTCTTCATGTAAATACACATATTTATATCTCTTATTAAACATTTATATCAATCAATCAGCTTTATTGTCCATTCTTACATGTACAAGACACATAAGAACTGAAATTACATTTTCGGCACAATCCCGCTAAGAGCAGACATACGTTACAGGGAGACAAGACGGGACCGCCAACGGATCAGCCTCACTTAGGCGCTCCTCAAAAAGGTGGGAAAAAGGTGACATTGGGGGGAGGGTGGAAGTAAAAAAAATATCAGTCTGAGGCTGGACCCTCAGGAATGGTCCAGACTGAGTCCGAGGAAAAAAACCTCACATAGCATGGCACACATAAACAAGGTACATTTAATCACAACAAACTCGCAACAAAGTCATCCAACAGGACCTTGGAGGCCAGCAGCTGCTGTTAAGCGCTGCTCAGCCCCCACAACCCCGGAGGAATAAAGCAGTGGTGAAGGCGTTGATTGGGGAAGGGTATATGCGTGCATGTATGCCCAATTAACTTGGGTGAGATGTTGGATTGTCTTTATGGGCCGAGGCCGGCCCCAAGAGTTCAAGAGTCCGACCCAGGTGCTTTTGAAGAAAAGGGAAAGGTCAAAAGCGTCCATCTTTGAGGAGTCCTCAGGGGAGTGTTTTCAAACAGCCTGTTCCTCAAGGCCATTCGAGGGAGTCAAATCGTAGATTAAGATGTTGTTTTTTCTTCGAGCAGTCAAAACAATGACATTCCTGCTCTATATGCTGGCTCTGACAATTCCAATTTATTCTTTCTGTAACATCATCAAGATCGAATCTACCTTGCGATTCAAATCAGCAATCGCTCCAGTCTGTGATCCCACAGCACGACCCATTCCTTCCATTGCGTTGAACAGCCTGTTGGCCCCTTGAGTGGCTGCCATCGTCTTCCCAATTTGACGATACACCAGAGCAATGCCCAGCCCAATCAGCAAATGCCCTGCGATCACAGCTCCAAATAGGTAGATGTCTTCCACGTCCTCGATGGAAAGGACTGAGAGGCACATGATTCTCCAAGTATTCCAGGAATCTCTCACGTACCCCGCAGCAATGGTTCCATCAGGGCAGCCAGGCTCCCCCGAACCTCTTTTCCTTGTCCAAAAGACTGTGTCAATTGCGTCGAGAGTCCAGTTGATCAAATTCATTTTGATGTTTAGATTTGAGGACAGCTCAAGAAAAGAGGCTTCAAAATAGTTCAAACAAGACAAAAACAAAGAGAGCAAGCAGGGAGGGAAGGAGGGAGCGGAGAGAGATGCGACCGCCCTCACCAGTGGCAAGACAGAAAGATATATATGTTACAACTTGTGTTTTCTTCATGTAAATACACATATTTATATCTCTTATTAAACATTTATATATGTTACAACTTGTGTTTTCTTCATGTAAATACACATATTTATATCTCTTATTAAACATTTATGTACGTTACAACTTATGTTTTCTTCATGGAAATACACGTATTTATATCTCTTATTAAACATTTATATATGTTACAACTTGTGTTTTCTTCATGTAAATACACATATTTATATCTGTTATTAAACATTTATATATGTTACAACTTGTGTCTTCTTCATGTAAATACACATATTTATATCTCTTTTTAAACATTTGTACACAACAATGTAGTCATGGCCATTGCAAGTGGATGAAGAAGTGAAGCTCTAATGGAACATTTTCTAATTGCAACCTCAATTGTGTTGTTATTGATCTTCTCATCAATGATCCTGTTTGATCAACATACTGTATGTCTCACACCATGCCACAAACTGATCCATGCCAAGAAGTGATCCATGCCACATACTGATCCTTACCACAAACTGATCCTTGCCACGAACTGATCCTTGCCAAGAAACGATCCATGCCACATACTGATTCTTGCCACAAACTGATCCATGCCACAAACTGATCCATGCCACAAACTGATCCTTGCCACAAAGTGATCCGTGCCACAAACTGATCCATGCCAAGAAGTGATCTATGCCACAAACTGATCCTTGCCACAAACTGATCCATGCCAAGAAGTGATCTATGCCACAAACTTATCCATGCCACAAACTGATCCTTGCCAAGAAGTGATCCATGCCACAAAGTGATTCAGGCCACAAATTGATCCATGCCACAAACTGATCCTTGCCAAGAAGTGATCCATGCCACAAATTGATCCATGCCACAAACTGATCCATGTCACAAACTGATCCATGCCAAGAAGTGATCCTTGCCAAGAAGTGATCCATGCCACAAATTGATTCATGCCACAAACTGATCCATGCCACAAACTAATCAATGCCAAGAAGTGATCAATGCCACAAATTGATCCATGCCACAAAGTGATCCATGCCACAAAGTGATCCGTGCCACAAACTGATCCGTGCCACAAACTGATCCATGCCACAAACTGATTCATGCCACAAACTGATCCGTGCAACAAATTGATCCATGCCACAAAGTGATCCATGCCACAAACTGATCCGTGCCACAAACTGATCCATGACATAAACTGATGCATGCCACAAAGTGATGCATGCCACAAACTGATCCATGCCACAAACTGATCCAGCAGCAGCAGCTTTATTTTTTTTTGTCCATTCTTAACATGTACAAGACACATAAGAACTGAAATGACATTTTGGGCACAGTCCCGCTAAGAGCACACATACGTTACAGGGAGACAAGACGGGACCGCTAACGGATCAGCCACTTGCAGCGCTCCTTAAAAAAGGTGGGAAAAAGGTGACATTGGGAAAGGGGGAAGAGTAAAAAAATATCAGTCTGAGGCTGGACCCTCAGGAGTGGTCCAGACTGAGTCCGAGGAAAAAACCTCACATAGCATGGCACACATAAACATGGTACATGTAATCGCAACAAAGGAGGGGAGAGTTGGGACCCTGGAGGCCGGCTGCCGCTATGAAAGCGCTACTCAGCCCCCACAACCCCGGAGGAATTAAGCCGTGGTGAAGGCGTTGATTTGGGGAGGGGGCGTGTGCGTGCATGTATGCCCAATTAACTTGGGTGAGATGTTGAAATGTCTTTATGGACTGAGGCCGGCCCCAAGAGATCAAGAGTCCGACCCAGGTGCTTTTGAAAAAAAGGGAAGGTCAAAAGCGTCCATCTTTGAGGAGTCCTCAGGGGAGTGTTTTCAAACAGCCTGTTCCTCAAGGCCATTCGAGGGAGTCAAATGGTAGATGAAGATGTTGTTTTTTCTTCGAGCAGTCAAAACAATGACATTCCTGCTCTGTGTGCTGGCTTCGACAATTCCAATGTATTCTTTCTCTGCAAACTTCATCAAGATGGAATCCATTTTGCGATTCAAATCAGCAATCGCTCCCGTCTGTGATCCCACAGCACGGCCCAATCCTTCCATTGCGATGAACAGCCTGTTGGCCCCTTGAGTGGCTGCCATCGTCTTCCCAATTTGACGATACAGCAGAGCAATGCCCAGCCCAATCAGCAGGTGCCCCGCGATCACGGCTCCAAATAGGTAGATGTCTTCCACGTCCTCCATGGACAGGACTGAGAGGCACATGATTCTCCAAGTATTCCAGGAATCTCTCACGTACCCCGCAGCAATGGTTCCATCAGGGCAGCCAGGCTCCCCCGAACCTCTTTTCCTTGTCCAAAAGACTGTGTCAATTGCGTCGAGAGTCCAGTTGATCAAATTCATTTTGATGTTTAGATTTGAGGACAGCTCAAGAAAAGAGGCTTCAAAAAAGTTCCGACAAAGACAAGGACACAAGAAAGCAAGCAGGGAAGGAGGAGGAGCAGGGACACATGTGACCGCCCTCACCAAGAGGCAAGACAGAAAAGACATGCCATAAACTGATCTGAGCCATAGACTGATCCATGCCACAAACTTAATAATGCCACAAAGTGATGCATGCCACAAACTGATCCATGCCACAAACTGATCAGTGCCACAAACTGATCCGTGCCACAAGCTGGTCCATACCACAAACAGATCCATGCCACAAACTGATCCATGCCACAAACTGATCCGTGCTAAGAAGTGATCCATGCCACAAACTGATCTGTGCCAAGAAGTGATGCATGCCACAAACTGATCAGTGCCACAAACTGATCAGTGCCACAAACTGATCCGTGCCACAAACTGATCCGTGCCACAAACTGGTCCATGCCACAAACAGATCCATGCCACAAACTGATCCGTGCTAAGAAGTGATCCATGCCACACACTGATCCAAGCCATAAACTGATCTGTGCCAAGAAGTGATCCATGCCACAAATTGATCCATGCCACAAACTGATCCGTGCCCAGAAGTGATCCATTCCACAAACGGATCCAAGCCATAAACTGATCCGTGCCAAGAAGTGATCCGTGCCACAAATAGATCCATGCCACAAAGTGATCCGTGCCACAAAGTGATCCATGCCACAAATTGATCCATGCCACAAACTGATCCATGCCACAAACTGATCCATGCCATAAACTGATCCATGCCACAAACTGATCCATGCCACACATTGATCCATGCTATAAACTGATCCATGCCAAGAAGTGATCCATGCCACAAACTGATCCATGCCATAAACTGATGCATGCCACAAACTGATCCATGCCACAAACTGATCCATGCCACAAACTGATCCAAGCCATAAACTGATCCATGCCAAGAAGTGATCCATGCCACAAATAAATCCATGCCACAAAGTGATCCGTGCCACAAAGTGATCCATGCCACAAATTAATCCATGCTACAAACTGATCCATGCCACAAACTGATCCATGCCATAAACTGATGCATGCCACAAACTGATCCATGCCACAAACTGATCCATGCCATAAACTGATCCGTGCCAAGAAGTGATCCATGCCACAAATAGATCCATGCCACAAAGTGATCCGTGCCACAAAGTGATCCATGCCACAAATTGATCCATGCTACAAACTGATCCATGCCACAAACTGATCCATGCCATAAACTGATGCATGCCACAAACTGATCCATACCACAAACTGATCCATGCCACAAATTGATCCATGCCACAAATTTATCCGTGCCATAAACTGATCCGTGCCACAGACTGATCCGTGCCACAAATTGATCCGTGCCATAAACTGATCCATGCCACAGACTGATCCGTGCCACAAATTGATCCGTGCCATAAACTGATCCGTGCCACAGACTGATCCATGCCACAAACTGATCCATGCAACAAATTGATCCATGCCACCAACTGATCCATGCCACAAAGTGATCCGTGCCACAAACGGATGCATGCCACAAACTAATCCATGCCATAAACTGATCCATGCTACAAAGTGATGCATGCCACAAACTGACTGCTAATGTTTTCTATTGATTGTTAAAGTTAAAAGTTAAAGTAGCAATGATTGTCACACACACACTAGGTGTGGTGAAATTTGTCCTCTGCATTTGACCCATCACCCTTGATCACCCCCTGGGAGGTGAGGGGAGCAGTGGGCAGCAGCGTAGCCGCGCCCGGGAATCATCTTTGGTGATTTAACCCCCAATTCCAACCCTTGATGCTGAGTGCCAAGCAGGGAGGTAATGGGTCCCATTTTTTTAGTCTTTGATATTGGGTTTGAACTCACAACCTACCCATCTCAGGGCGGACACTCTAACCACTAGGCCACTGAGTAGGTAAAGATTTAGAGATTGTAAAGCAAAGCTATGTGTAGCTAGCTCAGTCATCTCTAGCTACAAGCTAATTCTAGCATGTAAGATTTGACCTCCAGGTGACATTCAAACCATCTCATCAGTACACCTGCTGTCCTGTCCCTAGGGCCCCGTGATCTGCGGGAGCCCCGTGATGCATGAAGAAGTGCATGTCAAATGTCCACTCATGAAACCTATTCCTAGCCACCTCCTGCTCCATCACTGCTTCACACACCTCACAATTAGTCGCACTGGGATTGAATATTGTGTAGTTGAAGAAATGATTGAACAAGTAGTTAGAATATGTAAGAGTGTTGATGTTTAAAACCAACAGTAGTTAGTATATGAAGCACCAATGTTAGAGTGTTGATGTTTAAAACCAACAGTAGTTAGTATATGAAGCACCAATGTTAGAGTGTTGATGTTTAAAACCAACAGTAGTTAGTATATGAAGCACCAATGTAAGAGTGTTGATGTTTAAAACCAACAGTAGTTAGTATATGAAGCACCAATGTTAGAGTGTTGATGTTTAAAACCAACAGTAGTTAGTATATGAAGCACCAATGTAAGAGTGTTGATGTTTAAAACCAACAGTAGTTAGTATATGAAGCACCAATGTAAGAGTGTTGATGTTTAAAACCAACAGTAGTTAGTATATGAAGCACCAATGTAAGAGTGTTGATGTTTAAAACCAACAGTAGTTAGTATATGAAGCACCAATGTAAGAGTGTTGATGTTTAAAACCAACAGTAGTTAGTATATGAAGCACCAATGTAAGAGTGTTGATGTTTAAAACCAACAGTAGTTAGTATATGAAGCACCAATGTAAGAGTGTTGATGTTCAAAACCAACAGTAGTTAGTATATGAAGCACCAATGTAAGAGTGTTGATGTTTAAAACCAACAGTAGTTAGTATATGAAGCACCAATGTTAGAGTGTTGATGTTTAAAACCAACAGTAGTTAGTATATGAAGCACCAATGTAAGAGTGTTGATGTTTAAAACCAACAGTAGTTAGTATATGAAGCACCAATGTAAGAGTGTTGATGTTTAAAACCAACAGTAGTTAGTATATGAAGCACCAATGTAAGAGTGTTGATGTTTAAAACCAACAGTAGTTAGTATATGAAGCACCAATGTAAGAGTGTTGATGTTTAAAACCAACAGTAGTTAGTATATGAAGCACCAATGTAAGAGTGTTGATGTTTAAAACCAACAGTAGTTAGTATATGAAGCACCAATGTAAGAGTGTTGATGTTTAAAACCAACAGTAGTTAGTATATGAAGCACCAATGTAAGAGTGTTGATGTTTAAAACCAACAGTAGTTAGTATATGAAGCACCAATGTAAGAGTGTTGATGTTTAAAACCAACAGTAGTTAGTATATGAAGCACCAATGTAAGAGTGTTGATGTTTAAAACCAACAGTAGTTAGTATATGAAGCACCAATGTTAGAGTGTTGATGTTTAAAACCAACAGTAGTTAGTATATGAAGCACCAATGTAAGAGTGTTGATGTTTAAAACCAACAGTAGTTAGTATATGAAGCACCAATGTAAGAGTGTTGATGTTTAAAACCAACAGTAGTTAGTATATGAAGCACCAATGTAAGAGTGTTGATGTTTAAAACCAACAGTAGTTAGTATATGAAGCACCAATGTAAGAGTGTTGATGTTTAAAACCAACAGTAGTTAGTATATGAAGCACCAATGTAAGAGTGTTGATGTTTAAAATCAACAGTAGTTAGTATATGAAGCACCAATGTAAGAGTGTTGATGTTTAAAACCAACAGTAGTTAGTATATGAAGCACCAATGTAAGAGTGTTGATGTTTAAAACCAACAGTAGTTAGTATATGAAGCACCAATGTAAGAGTGTTGATGTTTAAAACCAACAGTAGTTAGTATATGAAGCACCAATGTAAGAGTGTTGATGTTTAAAACCAACAGTAGTTAGTATATGAAGCACCAATGTAAGAGTGTTGATGTTTAAAACCAACAGTAGTTAGTATATGAAGCACCAATGTAAGAGTGTTGATGTTTAAAACCAACAGTAGTTAGTATATGAAGCACCAATGTAAGAGTGTTGATGTTTAAAACCAACAGTAGTTAGTATATGAAGCACCAATGTAAGAGTGTTGATGTTTGTGGCTAAAAGAGTGTTGAAGGCCTGCCAGGCGCCCCCCAGTGGCGGACAAAGAAGCTGCGTGATGTCCTGGGACTGCCAAACATGACCATGGTCTTCCTGTGGACTCAAGGAGACAAACATCACCATGGTCTTCCTGTGGACTCGTGGAGACAAAGCTGCCATTGAAGCGTCTCTCAGGTCCACATGACAACACTTGTGTTCCCACGGCAACCACTGCAGGGTCACCACCTGCTGTGTCAACTGGAAGCAACTTTTAGGTTAATCAATCATTTGATTGTGAGGTGAATGACCGCCATCATAACTATCATGTGATGATGAACATCATCATGTGATGATGTTCATCATCATGTGATGATGTTCATCATCATGTGATGTCATGCTAACGTGATCACATGACGATGATGTCATGCTAACATGATCACATGACGATGATGTCATGCTAACATGATCACATGATGATGATGTCATGATCACATGATGATGATGTCATGCTAACATGATCACATGATGATGATGTCATGCTAACATGACGATAATGTCATGCTAACATGATCACATGATGATGATGTCATGCTAACATGATCACATGATGATAATGTCATGCTAACATGATCACATGATGATGATGTCATGATAACATGATGATGATGTCATGCTAACATGATCACGTGATGATGTCATGCTAACATGATCACGTGATGATGTCATGCTAACATGATCACATGATGATGATGTCATGATCACATGATGATGATGTCATGCTAACATGATCACATGATGATGATGTCATGCTAACATGACGATAATGTCATGCTAACATGATCACATGACGATGATGTCATGCTAACATGATCACATGATGATGATGTCATGCTAACATGATCACGTGATGATGATGTCATGCTAACATGATGATGATGTCATGCTAACATGATCACATGATGATGATGTCATGCTAACATGAACACATGATGATGATGTCATGCTGACATGATCACGTGATGATGATGTCATGCTAACATGAACACGTGATGATGATGTCATACTAACATGATCACATGATGATAATGTCATGCTAACATGATCACATGATGATGTCATGATAACATGATGATGATGTCATGCTAACATGATCACGTGATGATGTCATGCTAACATGATCACATGATGATGATGTCATGCTAACATGATCACATGATGATGATGTCATGCTAGCATGATCACATGATGATGATGTCATGCTAACATGATGATGATGTCATGATCACATGATGTCATGCTAACATGATCACATGATGATGATGTCATGCTAACATGAACACATGATGATGATGTCATGCTAACATGATCACGTGATGATGATGTCATGCTAACATGAACACGTGATGATGATGTCATGCTAACATGATCACATGATGATGATGATGTCATGCTAACATGATCATGTGATGACGATGATGGTGATCATAAAGTGAGCTGCTCTCCCTCCAGGAGCTCAGATGGATTATGGACTTAGGTACATCAACCATGTCCCCCACTGGGTGCGGACTTTGTGACCCAGCAGGAAGTCCAGGTCAGGACAGATGGGGGTTTGGGGGTTGGGGGTTGGGGGACCTCAGCTGTGATCCAACGCTAATCTTTTTATGACGGCAAACGGCAGCCGCTGACGTCCTGTGAGGGGTGAGGCAGGTGTGACAAACGCTGGAGGCGGGGCTTGTGCAGGACTCGGAGGCGGGGTTACATGAATGAGCAGGTGAGGACTAAATCACGTGCACGCCCTCATCAAGACGTCTCTTACAGCCCGGCGGCCATGTTGTGCCAGGAAGTGACCCCCCCGCCCCCCCTCCTGTCCCCGCGCTCCCATTGTGGTCTTGACAGGACCACATGTGACCTGGCAGCGTGTGAATGAGACCACCAGCACAAAGACCTTCACTTCCTGTCTGTGGTGGGGGTCTATCTCATGCTAGCATTAGCCTAGCATGCTAAGGTCTCCATATTGTGAAGAACATCATCACATTATAAATGTGATGATAACCATAGAGAGGGCCCCCCCCCCCCCCTCCCCGCCTCCAAAGACTTGTACCTCGGTCTGAATGTTGTCTGTGTTGGCCCTGCCATGAGGTGGACCCCATCTTCCTTGTCCAGGGTGAACCCCGTCTTCCTTGTCCAGGGTGGACCCCGTCTTCCTTGTCCAGGGTGGTCCCTGTCTTCCTTGTCCAGGGTGGACCCCGTCTTCCTTGTCCAGGGTTGTCCCTGTCTTCCTTGTCCAGGGTGGACCCCGTCTTCCTTGTCCAGGGTTGTCCCTGTCTTCCTTGTCCAGGGTGGACCCCGTCTTCCTTGTCCAGGGTGGTCCCTGTCTTCCTTGTCCAGGGTGGTCCCTGTCTTCCTTGTCCAGGGTGGTCCCCGTCTTCCTTGTCCAGGGTGGTCCCCGTCTTCCTTGTCCAGGGTGGTCCCTGTCTTCCTTGTCCAGGGTGGTCCCTGTCTTCCTTGTCCAGGGTGGTCCCCGTCTTCCTTGTCCAGGGTGGTCCCCGTCTTCCTTGTCCAGGGTGGACCCCGTCTTCCTTGTCCAGGGTGAACCCCGTCTTCCTTGTCCAGGGTGGTCCCTGTCTTCCTTGTCCAGGGTGGTCCCCGTCTTCCTTGTCCAGGGTGGTCCCTGTCTTCCTTGTCCAGGGTGAACCCCGTCTTCCTTGTCCAGGGTGGTCCCTGTCTTCCTTGTCCAGGGTGGTCCCTGTCTTCCTTGTCCAGGGTGGTCCCCGTCTTCCTTGTCCAGGGTGGTCCCCGTCTTCCTTGTCCAGGGTGGACCCCGTCTTCCTTGTCCAGGGTGAACCCCGTCTTCCTTGTCCAGGGTGGTCCCTGTCTTCCTTGTCCAGGGTGGTCCCCGTCTTCCTTGTCCAGGGTGGACCCCGTCTTCCTTGTCCAGGGTGGTCCCTGTCTTCCTTGTCCAGGGTGGACCCCGTCTTCCTTGTCCAGGGTGAACCCCGTCTTCCTTGTCCAGGGTGGTCCCCGTCTTCCTTGTCCAGGGTGAACCCCGTCTTCCTTGTCCAGGGTGGTCCCCGTCTTCCTTGTCCAGGGTGGTCCCTGTCTTCCTTGTCCAGGGTGGTCCCTGTCTTCCTTGTCCAGGGTGGTCCCTGTCTTCCTTGTCCAGGGTGGTCCCCGTCTTCCTTGTCCAGGGTGGTCCCCGTCTTCCTTGTCCAGGGTGGACCCCGTCTTCCTTGTCCAGGGTGAACCCCGTCTTCCTTGTCCAGGGTGGTCCCCGTCTTCCTTGTCCAGGGTGGTCCCCGTCTTCCTTGTCCAGGGTGGTCCCCGTCTTCCTTGTCCAGGGTGGACCCCGTCTTCCTTGTCCAGGGTGGTCCCTGTCTTCCTTGTCCAGGGTGATCCCTGTCTTCCTTGTCCAGGGTGATCCCTGTCTTCCTTGTCCAGGGTGAACCCCGTCTTCCTTGTCCAGGGTGGTCCCCGTCTTCCTTGTCCAGGGTGGTCCCCGTCTTCCTTGTCCAGGGTGGTCCCCGTCTTCCTTGTCCAGGGTGGTCCCCGTCTTCCTTGTCCAGGGTGGACCCCGTCTTCCTTGTCCAGGGTGAACCCCGTCTTCCTTGTCCAGGGTGGTCCCCGTCTTCCTTGTCCAGGGTGAACCCCGTCTTCCTTGTCCAGGGTGGTCCCCGTCTTCCTTGTCCAGGGTGGTCCCCGTCTTCCTTGTCCAGGGTGGACCCCGTCTTCCTTGTCCAGGGTGGTCCCCGTCTTCCTTGTCCAGGGTGGTCCCTGTCTTCCTTGTCCAGGGTGGTCCCTGTCTTCCTTGTCCAGGGTGGTCCCTGTCTTCCTTGTCCAGGGTGGTCCCTGTCTTCCTTGTCCAGGGTGGTCCCCGTCTTCCTTGTCCAGGGTGGTCCCCGTCTTCCTTGTCCAGGGTGGTCCCCGTCTTCCTTGTCCAGGGTGGACCCCGTCTTCCTTGTCCAGGGTGGTCCCTGTCTTCCTTGTCCAGGGTGGACCCCGTCTTCCTTGTCCAGGGTGAACCCCGTCTTCCTTGTCCAGGGTGGTCCCCGTCTTCCTTGTCCAGGGTGAACCCCGTCTTCCTTGTCCAGGGTGGTCCCCGTCTTCCTTGTCCAGGGTGGTCCCTGTCTTCCTTGTCCAGGGTGGTCCCTGTCTTCCTTGTCCAGGGTGGTCCCCGTCTTCCTTGTCCAGGGTGGTCCCCGTCTTCCTTGTCCAGGGTGGACCCCGTCTTCCTTGTCCAGGGTGAACCCCGTCTTCCTTGTCCAGGGTGGTCCCTGTCTTCCTTGTCCAGGGTGGTCCCCGTCTTCCTTGTCCAGGGTGGACCCCGTCTTCCTTGTCCAGGGTGGTCCCCGTCTTCCTTGTCCAGGGTGGTCCCTGTCTTCCTTGTCCAGGGTGGTCCCTGTCTTCCTTGTCCAGGGTGGTCCCTGTCTTCCTTGTCCAGGGTGGTCCCCGTCTTCCTTGTCCAGGGTGGTCCCCGTCTTCCTTGTCCAGGGTGGACCCCGTCTTCCTTGTCCAGGGTGAACCCCGTCTTCCTTGTCCAGGGTGGTCCCTGTCTTCCTTGTCCAGGGTGGTCCCCGTCTTCCTTGTCCAGGGTGGACCCGTCTTCCTTGTCCAGGGTGGTCCCCGTCTTCCTTGTCCAGGGTGGACCCCGTCTTCCTTGTCCAGGGTGAACCCTGTCTTCCTTGTCCAGGGTGGTCCCTGTCTTCCTTGTCCAGGGTGGTCCCTGTCTTCCTTGTCCAGGGTGGTCCCCGTCTTCCTTGTCCAGGGTGGTCCCCGTCTTCCTTGTCCAGGGTGGACCCCGTCTTCCTTGTCCAGGGTGAACCCCGTCTTCCTTGTCCAGGGTGAACCCCGTCTTCCTTGTCCAGGGTGGTCCCCGTCTTCCTTGTCCAGGGTGGACCCCTTCTTCCTTGTCCAGGGTGGTCCCTGTCTTCCTTGTCCAGGGTGGACCCCGTCTTCCTTGTCCAGGGTGGTCCCTGTCTTCCTTGTCCAGGGTGGACCCCGTCTTCCTTGTCCAGGGTGAACCCCGTCTTCCTTGTCCAGGGTGGTCCCCGTCTTCCTTGTCCAGGGTGAACCCCGTCTTCCTTGTCCAGGGTGGTCCCCGTCTTCCTTGTTCAGGGTGGTCCCCGTCTTCCTTGTCCAGGGTGGACCCCGTCTTCCTTGTCCAGGGTGGTCCCTGTCTTCCTTGTCCAGGGTGGTCCCCGTCTTCCTTGTCCAGGGTGGTCCCCGTCTTCCTTGTCCAGGGTGGTCCCCGTCTTCCTTGTCCAGGGTGGACCCCGTCTTCCTTGTCCAGGGTGGTCCCTGTCTTCCTTGTCCAGGGTGGTCCCTGTCTTCCTTGTCCAGGGTGGTCCCCGTCTTCCTTGTCCAGGGTGGACCCCGTCTTTCTTGTCCAGGGTGAACCCCGTCTTCCTTGTCCAGGGTGGTCCCTGTCTTCCTTGTCCAGGGTGGTCCCCGTCTTCCTTGTCCAGGGTGGACCGTCTTCCTTGTCCAGGGTGGTCCCTGTCTTCCTTGTCCAGGGTGGACCCCGTCTTCCTTGTCCAGGGTGGTCCCTGTCTTCCTTGTCCAGGGTGGACCCCGGCTTCCTTGTCCAGGGTGGTCCCTGTCTTCCTTGTCCAGGGTGGACCCCGTCTTCCACCCCACTGCAGCTGGGTCAGGTTCCCCCCGCCACCCCGAGAGGGACAAGCAGTAGAAACTGGATGGTTGACTAATAGTTACGTCTAGTTAGTCACTCCTAGTCCCTGATCACCACTTTTAGTCTCAGTCCACAAACCTTCTAGTCTCTGCTTGTTACTCCTAGTCCCTGATCATCACTCCTAGTCCCTGATCATCACTCCTAGTCCCTGATCATCACTCCTAGTCCCTGACCATCACTTTTAGTCTCAGTCCACCCTTTCTCTACTCTGCTTGTCCTGACCGTCACTCCTAGTCCCTGATCATCACTCCTAGTCCCTGATCATCACTCCTAGTCCCTGATCATCACTTCTAGTCTCAGTCCACCCTTTCTAGTCTCTGCTTGTCTTGACCGTCACTCTTAGTCCCTGATCATCACTCCTAGTCCCTGATCATCACTCCTAGTCCCTGATCATCACTTTTAGTCTCAGTCCACCCTTTCTAGTCTCTGCTTGTCTTGACCGTCACTCCTAGTCCCTGACCGTCACTCCTAGTCCCTGATCATCACTCCTAGTCCCTGATCATCACTCCTAGTCCCTGATCATCACTTCTAGTCTCAGTCCACCCTTTCTAGTCTCTGCTTGTCTTGACCGTCACTCTTAGTCCCTGATCATCACTCCTAGTCCCTGATCATCACTCCTAGTCCCTGATCATCACTTTTAGTCTCAGTCCACCCTTTCTAGTCTCTGCTTGTCTTGACCGTCACTCCTAGTCCCTGATCATCACTCCTAGTCCCTGATTATCACTCCTAGTCCCATGTCATCACTCCTAGTCCCTGACCATCACTTTTAGTCTCAGTCCACCCTTTCTCTACTCTGCTTGTCCTGACCGTCACTCCTAGTCCCTGATCATCACTCCTAGTCCCTGATCATCACTTCTAGTCTCAGTCCACCCTTTCTAGTCTCTGCTTGTCTTGACCGTCACTCTTAGTCCCTGATCATCACTCCTAGTCCCTGATCATCACTCCTAGTCCCTGATCATCACTCCTAGTCCCTGATTATCACTCCTAGTCCCATGTCATCACTCCTAGTCCCTGATCATCACTTTTAGTCTCAGTCCACCCTTTCTAGTCTCTGCTTGTCCTGACCGTCACTCCTAGTCCCTGATCATCACTCCTAGTCCCTGATCATCACTTCTAGTCTCAGTCCACCCTTTCTAGTCTCTGCTTGTCTTGACCGTCACTCTTAGTCCCTGATCATCACTCCTAGTCCCTGATTATCACTCCTAGTCCCATGTCATCACTCCTAGTCCCTGATCATCACTTCTAGTCTCAGTCCACCCTTTCTAGTCTCTGCTTGTCTGACTGTCACTCTTAGTCCCTGATCATCACTCCTAGTCCCTGATCATCACTCCTAGTCCCTGCTCGTCACTCCTAGTCCCTGATCATAACTCCTAGTCCCTGATCATCACTCCTAGTCCCTGTTCGTCACTCATAGTCCCTGCTCATCCCGCCTAGTCCCTGCTCGTCACTCCTAGTCCCTGATCATCACTCCTAGTCCCTGCTCGTCATTCCTAGTCCCTGTTCATCACTCCTAGTCCCTGCTCGTCATTCCTAGTCCCTGATCATCACTCTTAAACCCTGATCATCACTCCTAGTCCCTGCTCGTTCCTAGTCCCTGATCATCACCCTTAGTCCCTGATCATCACTCGTAGTCTCAGTTTGTCACTCCTAGTCCCTGATCATCACTCCTAGTCCCTGATCATCACTCCTAGTCCCTGCTCGTCATTCCTAGTCCCTGATCATCACTCTTAAACCCTGATCATCACTCCTAGTCCCTGCTCGTTCCTAGTCCCTGATCATCACCCTTAGTCCCTGATCATCACTCGTAGTCTCAGTTTGTCACTCCTAGTCCCTGATCATCACTCCTAGTCCCTGATCATCACTCCTAGTCCCTGCTCGTTACTCCTAGTCCCTGATCATCACTCCTAGTCCCTGATCATCACTCCTAGTCCCTGATCATCACTCGTAGTCTCAGCTCGTCACTCCTAGTCCCTGATCATCACTCCTAGTCCCTGATCATAACTCCTAGTCCCTGATCATCACTCCTAGTCCCTGATCATCACTCCTAGTCCCTGCTCATCACTCCTAGTCCCTGTTCGTCACTCCTAGTCCCTGCTCATCACGCCTAGTCCCTGCTCGTCACTCCTAGTCCCTGCTCATCACGCCTAGTCCCTGCTGGTCACTCCTAGTCCCTGCTCATCACGCCTAGTCCCTGCTCGTCACTCCTAGTCCCTGCTCATCACGCCTAGTCCCTGCTCGTCACTCCTAGTCCCTGCTCATCACTCCTAGTCCCTGCTGGTCACTCCTAGTCCCTGCTCATCACGCCTAGTCCCTGCTCGTCACTCCTAGTCCCTGCTCATCACTCCTAGTCCCTGCTGGTCACTCCTAGTCCCTGATCATCACTCCTAGTCCCTGCTCGTCACTCCTAGTCCCTGATCATCACTCCTAGTCCCTGCTCGTCACTCCTAGTCCCTGATCATCACTCCTAGTCCCTGCTCGTCACTCCTAGTCCCTGCTGGTCACTCCTAGTCCCTGCTGGTCACTCCTAGTCCCTGCTCATCACGCCTAGTCCCTGCTCATCACTCCTAGTCCCTGCTCATCACTCCTAGTCCCTGCTGGTCACTCCTAGTCCCTGCTCATCACGCCTAGTCCCTGCTCGTCACTCCTAGTCCCTGCTGGTCACTCCTAGTCCCTGCTGGTCACTCCTAGTCCCTGATCATCACTCCTAGTCCCTGCTCGTCACTCCTAGTCCCTGATCATCACTCCTAGTCCCTGCTCGTCACTCCTAGTCCCTGCTCATCACGCCTAGTCCCTGCTCGTCACTCCTAGTCCCTGCTCATCACTCCTAGTCCCTGCTGGTCACTCCTAGTCCCTGATCATCACTCCTAGTCCCTGCTCGTCACTCCTAGTCCCTGATCATCACTCCTAGTCCCTGCTCGTCACTCCTAGTCCCTGATCATCACTCCTAGTCCCTGCTCGTCACTCCTAGTCCCTGCTGGTCACTCCTAGTCCCTGCTGGTCACTCCTAGTCCCTGCTAGTATTTCAGTCCCATCTAGTCACCTGCCCACTATTGTATAGTTCAAAGCTGCAAGACTTGTAGGAAAGTTCTAGAAGTTGTTGTCATGGACCGCTGCTAAGTGCTAGCTGCTAAGTGCTAGCTGCTGAGTGAGGATGCACGTGAAGTGTAGCTGGCAGTTATGTTATCTGACTCGAGCGCCGCCAGCAGGAAGTCCACATGACAAGCTGTCACTCAACTGACAGCTGACGAGTCTCCACACTTCCTGCTGGCCTCCAAAATAAAAGCCCTGTAAAGAGGGGGGCAGAGAGCACCACGTGACCTGCTGCCCCTCTCATCAATGCGGCGTGACGTCACTCGGGTTTATGGCTTGTGTGACGTCACAGACGGAGAGCGTCCATCATCTAGAGAGAGAGAGAGAGAGAGAGAGAGAGAGAGAGAGAGAGAGAGCGCGTGCGTGTGCGTGTCCGCCCTCTCCAGTCACCAGACTGCGTGGACGCGCGCGCACTCTCCACTTGTCCAAAAGTGTGTCGTGGGTGATGTTGGCGTGAACACCGTGGGGAGGTCATGGAGGAGCGCGCGCACTTGACGAGGAGAAAGCAGGCGAACCCACGCAGGAAAAACGGTAAGAAACTAAGAAAGTTCCCACGCAGCAACAAGTTGCGCGTGGACTTCTTGGCCACTTTCATATTTCATCATCCTGGACTGTAATAAAGTCATTATTTACTTCATCTTTCATCTCATACTCTTACTTTATTAATAGAAGTAATATTTAATCATACTCTTACTTTATTAATAGAAGTAATATTTAATCATTCACTTCATTAATCGACTATATTACAAGAAGTAATATTTAATCATACTCTTACTTTATTAATAGAAGTAATATTTAATCATGCACTTCATTAATCGACTATATTACAAGAAGTAATATTCAACTTTGACTACATTTCATCATTTTCATCTATTTAAATAAATGTCATTTTTTATTTAATATTTAATGCGACTCATTTTTTATGTCAAAAGTGTTCTATATTAAGATAAATGTTAAACCATTTTTTTACAACAATTAAAATTAATTCATACATTATAATAAATACATATAAATATATACATATATATATTCAACTTTTACTGTATTTCATACTTTTAATCTATTAAAATAAATGTAATTTTTTATTTAATATATGCGACTAATTTTTATGTCAAATATTTTCTATATTAAGATAAATGTTAAACCTTTTTTTTACAACAATTAAAATTAGTTCAAACATTTAATGTATTAAAATAAATATAAATATATATATATATATGTATGTATATATATATATATATATATATATATATATATATATATATATATATATATTCAACTTTTACTGTATTTCATACTTTTAATCTGTTAAAATAAATGTAATTTTTTATTTAATACATGTGACTCATTTTTAACATTATCTATATTAAGATAATTGTTAAACCTTTTCTTTACGACAATTAAAATGAGTTCGTACATTGAATGCATTAAAATAAATATATATATATATTCAACTTTTACTGTATTTCATACTTTTAATCTATTAAAATAAATGTAATTTTTTATTTAATACATGCCACTAATTTTTTATGTCAAATATTTTCTATATTAAGATAAATGTTAAACCTTTTTTTTACAACAATTAAAATTAGTTCAAACATTTAATGTATTAAAATAAAAAAAATAAAAAAATAAAAAATATATATATATATATTCAACTTTTACCGTATTTCATATTTTTAATCTGTTAAAATAAATGTCATTTTTTATTTAATACATGTGACTCATTTTTAACATTTTCTATTTTAAGATAATTGTTAAACCTTTTCTTTACAACAATTAAAATGAGTTCATACATTGAATGCATTCAAATAAATACATATATATTCAACTTTTACCGTATTTCATACTTTTCATCTGTTAAAATAAATATGAATGTTTCATTTAATACATGAAATCCATTCAAATAAATGTAATTTATCTTTTATATCATACATTGTTTGTATTAATATGAATATTCATCTTGTATTACTGCATATATTCTATTAAAATAAACATTCATCGTTTGTTTCATGCATTAAAATATTCCCCTTTTTTTCATACATTTACTGTATTAAAATAAAAAGTAATATAATAATTTCACACCTTTGATTTTCAAATGAAAATCTTCATATTAATTCAATACATTTGCCGTATTAAAATACATATTTGTCTTTAATCTCAGGCATTTTAGCTATGAAAATAAATTGTGTATTTTATTAAAATAAATATTCATCATTTATTTCATACATGAATCATATTGAAATAATGATTACTCATCTGTTCATGCATTTAATATATTAAAATGTCCAACTTTTTCCCTACATTTACTATATTGTAATGCATAGTATTCTTATTTAATTTCATACATTTAATCTACTAAAATAAATATTATTCATCTCTTATTTTATACCTTTTGCTATATTAAAATAAATGCTATTCAACTTTTATTTAATATATTAAAAAATATTTTTTATTGAATACTTTATCTTAACAAAATTCACGTTTTAATTTATACGTTTTACATTTTTCAGTAAATATCCATGTTTCATTTTATATTTACATTTTTACTATTTATAAAATAATAACA
>NC_084744.1:1853094-1863094 GCF_033978785.1 Entelurus aequoreus
TTGTCTTCCGGTCTTAAAACGGTTATTTCTAGTGATACATTGGTCGTGACGTCTTGAACTTGTTTTCCGATCTTAAAATGTTCTTTCTCGTAATACACTGGTCCTGAGCTCTTGAACTGGTCTTATGAAAGGTTCTTTCTAGTAACACACTGGTCCTGAGGTCTTAAACTGGTCTTATGGTCTTAAAAAGGTTATTTCTAGTGATACACTGGTTGTGAGGTCTTGAACTGGTCTACTGGTCTTAAAAAGGTTATTTCTAGTGGTACACTGGTTGTGAGGTCTTGAACTGGTCTACTGGTCTTAAGATGTTCTTTCTAGTAATACACTGGTCCTGAAGTCTTGAACTTGTCTTCTGGTCTTAAGATGTTCTTTCTAGTGATACACTGGTCCTGAGGTCTTGAACTTGTCTTAATATGTTCTTTATAATAATACACTGGTCCTGAGGTCTTGAACTTGTCTTAATATGTTCTTTATAATAATTAACTGGTCCTGAGGTCTTGAAATTGTCTTCTGGTCTCAAGATGTTCTTTCTAGTGATACACTGGTCGTGACGTCTTGAACTGGTCTTCTGGTCTTAAAAAGGTTATTTCTAGTTATACACTGGTTCAGAGGTCTTGAACTGGTCTACTGGTCTTAAAAAAAGTTATTTCTAGTGGTACACTGGTCCCGAGGTCTTGAACTGGTCTACTGGTCTTAAAAAGGTTATTTCTAGTGGTACACTGGTTCAGAGGTCTTGAACTGGTCTACTGGTCTTAAAAAGGTTATTACTAGTGGTACACTGGTCCTGAAGTCTTGAACTTGTCTTCTGGTCTTAAGATTTTCTTTCTAGTGATGCACTGGTCCTGAGGTCTTCTGGTCTTAAACAGGTCTTTTACTAATACACTAGCCTTGAGGTCTTGAACTTATTTTCGGCTTTTAAACAGGTCTTCTAGTCATAAACTGGTCACAGACTGGTCTTCTCGTGATACAGTGCTTCTGCGGTCTTGAACGGGACTTCTGGTCTTAAACAGGCCTTTTAGTCATACACTGGTCAACTTGTCGTAAACTGGTCTCCTGGTCTCAAACTAGTCATAAAGTGGTTGTGAGGTCTTGAACTTGTCTTCTGGTCTAAGCTGGTCTTATAGGTGCAACTGTTCTTCTCGTGTATTTTAGGCATAAACTGGTCTTCCTGTCTTGAACCAGCCTGATGGTCTCAAACTGGTCTTGTGGTCAAAAGTGGTCATGGGTCTTAAAACACTATTCAGGTCTTCAACTGGTCTTCTCGTGATAAACTGGTCAGGAGGCCTTCAACTGGTCTGTCGGTCTTGAACTAAAGTTGACTGGTCTTAAACTGGTCTCCTGGTCATAAACTGGTTGTGGTCTTAAACATGTCTTCCGGTCTTAACTTGGTCTTCTAGTCTTGAACTGGTATGTTGGTGTCAAACTGGTTTACGGGCATTTAACCGGTCCTAGACTCTTCAACTTGTCCTTTGGTCTTAAACTGGTCTAGCGGTTGCTGTGGTGGTGGTGGTGATGCATTATCTAGACTTGGTCCTGGTCCTGGTCCTGGTGTGGACTGAGACCAGACGTGTCGTGTGCACACCTTGCTGCACGCTCCTGGCTGCTCTGCGAGGACAAGGACTAAATGGTGTCAAACTAAAAACCACGGCTCACCTTTCCCTCTGCTTTTATCTTGTTGGACTCGGTGCTTTTATTTTGAAGGGCGTACTCATGCATGATTGTAATATAATATAACAAATATGGCCTCACTCGGAGGTGCACTTCCTGGAAGTCGTCAAGAGGCGGAGCTATGCTTCATGTATCGGTCTGTGTGTGAGCTCTGATTGGCCGATTGATCTTTTGTCTGGACCAATCAGAGGGCGCGATGCACTCATCACAGGGCGTTCAGCACCTGAGGCTGGCAGGAAACTGATGACTCTTCAACTTTGTGGACTTCCTGTGTCCGCCTCCTCGTCAGCACTTTCACTTCTGCAAATCTTCCAGGAACTGCACCCTTTGTCTGTGTGTGTGTGTGTGTGTGTGTGTGTGTGTGTGTGTGTGTGTGTGTGTGTGTGTGTGTGTGTGTGTGTGTGTGTGTGTGTGTGTGTGTGTGTGTGTGTGTGTGTGTGTGTGTGTGTGTGTGTGTGTGTGTGTGTGTGTGTGTGTGTGTGTGTGGTTTAGCTTGAAGGAAGGCTCAAGTGGACTTTGCAATGAAAGGTGCTCAGTGGCGCTACCTGGTGTCCTGTCACGGCCAGTAGTCCAGAGAGTGGGCGTGTCTTAAAGTTACACCAGTAACTTCCTACACACACACACACGCGCGCACACACGCGCACACACACGCACGCACGCACACATCTTTGTGTCCTTCTTTTTGCCTTTTGTTGACCTCATGACACACATTAGCCCCGCCCATTTCCACCTCACCTTCACCAAGGTGTTGATGTGAGCGATCCACTTCATTGCGTGACCCACAGTACCCTGCACAGGTTATTCAAGGTCAAAGAAACTAGCACCACTTCCTGTCCACACTTGATCCACTTCCTGTCCACACTTTATCCACTTCCTGTCCATTTCGCTCAACTTCCTGCCCATTCCTTGTCCACTTCCTGTCCATTACTTACTTGTATGTACCATCCTTGTCCACTTCCTGTCTTATCTTTGTCCACTTCCTGTCCTATCCTTGTCCACTTCCTGTCCTATCCTTGTCCACAATTGAGCCACTCCTCGTCCACTTCCTGTCAATTCCTCTCCACTTCCTGTCCACTCTCTAACCACTTCCTGTCCTATCCTTGTCCACATTTGATCGAATCCTCGTCCATTTCCTGTCCTATCTCGTTATATGCAAATATAATGACAATAAAGTCCATTCTATTCTATTCTATTTGATCTACCGCCTGTCCACACCTTATCCAATGTCTTTCCTATCCTTGTCTACATTTTATCCACTTCCTGTCATTTTGTCTCCACTTCCTGTCCATTTTTCAACCACTTCCTGTCCTATCCTTGTCCACATTTGATCCACTCCTCATCTATTTCCTGTCCTATCTTTGTCCACATTTAAACCACTCCTTATCCAATTTCTGTCCTATCCATGTCTACATTTTATCCACCTCCTGTCAATTCTTCTCCACTTCCTGTCCACTCTTTAACCACTTCCTGTCCTATCCTTGTCCACATTTGATCCACTCCTCGTCCATTTCCTGTCCTATCCTTGTCCACATTTGACCTACCTCCTGTCCACACCTTATCCAATTTCTGTCCTATCCTTGTCTACATTTTATCCACTTCCTGTCAATTCTTCTCCACTTCCTGTCCACTATTTAACCACTTCCTGTCCTATCCTTGTCCACATTTGATCCAGTCCTCATCCATTTCCTGTCCTGTTCTTGTCCACATTTAAGACAACTCCTTGTCCACTTCCTGTCCTATCCTTGTCCACATTTGATCCACTCCTCATCCATTTCCTGTCCTATCCTTGTCCACATTTAAGACAACTCCTCGTCCACTTCCTGTCCTATCCTTGTCCACATTTGATCCACTCCTCATCCATTTCCTGTCCTATCCTTGTCCACATTTAAGACAACTCCTCGTCTACTTCCTGTCCTATCCTTGTCCACGTTTGATCCACTCCTCATCCATTTCCTGTCCTATTCTTGTCCACATTTAAGACCACTCCTCCTCCACTTCCTGTCCTATCCTTGTCCACATTTAAGACCACTCCTCCTCCACTTCCTGTCCTATCCTTGTCCACATTTAAGACCACTCCTCCTCCATTTCCTGTCCTATCTTTGTCCACATTTGATCTACCTCCTGTCCACACCTTATCCAATATCTGTTCTATCCTTGTCTACATTTTATCCACTTCCTGTCCATTTTTAACCACTTCCTGTCCTATCCATGTCCACATTTGATCTTCCTCTTATCCAATTTCTGTCCTATCCTTGTCTACATTTTATCCACTTCCTGTCAATTCTTCTCCACTTCCTGTCCACTATTTAACCACTTCCTGTCCTATCTTTGTCCACATTTGATCTACCTCCTGTCCACACCTTATCCAATTTCTGTCCTGTCTTTGTCTACATTTTATCCACTTCCTGTCATTTTGTCTCCACTTCCTGTCCATTTTTTAACCACTTCCTGTCCTATCCTTGTCCACATTTGATCCACTACTTATCCATTTCCTGTCCTATCTTTGTCCACATTTAAACCACTCCTTATCCAATTTCTGTCCTATCCTTGTCTACATTTTATCCACTTCCTGTCCATTTTTAACCACTTCCTGTCCTATCCTTGTCCACATTTGATCCACTCCTCGTCCATTTCCTGTCCTATCCTTGTCCACATTTAAACCACTCCTTGTCCACTTCCTGTCCTATCCTTGTCCACAATCGAGCAACTCCTCGTCCATTTCCTGTCCTATCCTTGTCCACATTTGATCTACCTCCTGTCCACTCCTTATCCAATTTCTGTCCTATCCTTGTCTACATTTTATCCACTTCCTGTCATTTCTTCTCCACTTCCTGTCCCTTTTTTAACCAATTCCTGTCCTATCCTTGTCCACATTTGATCCACTCCTCGTCCATTTCCTGTCCTATCCTTGTCCACATTTTAACCACTCCTTGTCCAATTTCTGTCCTATCCTTGTCCACATTTGATCCACTCCTCGTCCATTTCCTGTCCTATCCTTGTCCACATTTAAACCACTCCTTATCCACTTCCTGTCCTATCCTTGTCCACATTTGATCCACTCCTCCTCCATTTCCTTTCCTATCCTTGTCCACAATTGAGCAACTCCTCGTCCATTTCCTGTCCTATCCTTGTCCACATTTGATCTAGCTTCTGTCCACTCCTTATCCAATTCCTGTCCTATCCTTGTCTACATTTTATCCACTTCCTGTCCATTTTTAACCACTTCCTGTCCTATCCTTGTCCACATTTGATCCACTCCTTGTCCACTTCCTGTCCTATCCTTGTCCACATTTGATCTACCTCCTGTCCACACCTTATCCAATTTCTGTCCTATCCTTGTCTACATTTTATCCACTTCCTGTCATTTCTTCTCCACTTCCTGTCCATTTTTTAACCAATTCCTGTCCTATCCTTGTCCACATTTGATCCACTCCTCGTCCACTTCCTGTCCTGTCCGTGTCCACATTTAAACCACTCCTTGTCCATTTCCTGTCCTATCCTTGTCCACATTTGATCCACTCCTTGTCCACTTCCTGTCCTATCCTTGTCCACATTTCATCTACCTCCTGTCCACACCTTATCCAATTTCTGTCCTATCCTTGTCTACATTTCATCCACTTCCTGTCATTTCTTCTCCACTCCCTGTCCAATTTTTAACCAATTCCTGTCCTATCCTTGTCCACATTTGATGCACTCCTTGTCCATTTCCTGTCCTATCCTTGTCCATATTTAAACCACTCCTTGTCCACTTCCTGTCCTATCCTTGTCCACATTTGATCCACTCCTTGTCCATTTCCTGTCCTATCCTTGTCCACATTTAAACCACTCCTTGTCCACTTCCTTTCCTATCCTTGTCCACATTTAAACCACTCCTTGTCCACTTCCTGTCCTATCCTTGTCCACATTTAAACCACTCCTTGTCCACTTCCTGTCCTATCCTTGTCCACATTTGATCCACTCCTTGTCCACTTCCTGTCCTATCTTTGTCCACATTTCATCTACCTCCTGTCCATACCTTATCCAATTTCTGTCCTATCCTTGTCTACATTTTATCCACTTCCTGTCATTTATTCTCCACTTCCTGTCCATTTTTTAACCAATTCCTGTCCTATCCTTGTCCACATTTGATCCACTCCTTGTCCATTTCCTGTCCTATCCTTGTCCACATTTAAACCACTCCTTATCCAATTTCTGTCCTATCCTTGTCTACAATTTATCCACTTCCTATCAATTCTTCTCCACTTCCTGTCCACTCTTTAACCATTTCCTGTCCTATCCTTGTCCACATTTGATCTACTCCTCGTCCATTTCCTGTCCTATCCTTGTCCACATTTGATCTACCTCCTGTCCACTCCTTATCCAATTTCTGTCCTATCTTTGTCTACATTTTATCCACTTCCTGTCATTTTGTCTCCACTTCCTGTCCATTTTTTAACCACTTCCTGTCCTATCCTTGTCCACATTTGATCCACTCCTCATCCATTTCCTGTCCTATCTTTGTCCACATTTAAACCACACCTTATCCAATTTCTGTCCTATCCTTGTCTACATTTTATCCACTTCCTATCAACTCTTCTCCACTTCCTGTCCACTCTTTAACCACTTCCTGTCCTATCCTTGTCTACATTTTATCCACTTCCTGTCCATTTTTAACCACTTCCTGTCCTATCCTTGTCCACATTTGATCCACTCCTTGTCCACTTCCTGTCCTATCCTTGTCCACATTTGATCCACTCCTTGTCCATTTCCTGTCCTATCCTTGTCCACATTTGATCTACCTCCTGTCCACTCCTTATCCAATTTTTGTCCTATCCTCATCTACATTTTATACACTTCCTGTCAATTCCTCCCCACTTCCTGTCCACTCTTTAGCCACTTCCTGTCCTATCCTTGTCCACATTTGAGCCACTCCTCGTCCACTTCCTGTCCTATCCTTGTCCACATTTGATCTACCTCCTGTCCACACCTTATACAATTTCTGTCCTATCCTAGTCTACATTTTATCCACTTCCTGTCAATTCCTCTCCACTTCCTGTCCACTCTTTCGCCACTTCCTGTCCTATCCTTGTCCACATTTGATCTACCTCCTGTCCACACCTTATCCAATTTTTTATCCTTGTCCACTTCCTGTCCTATCCTTGTCCACCTCCTGTCCAGTCTCGATCTACTTCCTGTCCCCTCTTGATCTACTTCCTGTCCCCTCTTGATCTACTTCCTGTCCCCTCTTGATCTACTTCCTGTCCCCTCTTGATCCACTTCCTGTCCAGTGAGTGTATTTCATCAGGTTGTCTCCTGCAGTGTTCAGCGACGCCCTCATCAGAGGGGGGAGGGGCAGCGAGGAAGACGAGACGCCGGACGCTTCTCCCCGGGTTGGCCACGCCCTCTTGCACCATGAGGGGTCAGAGGTCAGCTGGAGTCCGGGTGACGACTCGGACTACCTCGTGGGCGGTAAGCGGTGTGCCGGCTGCACGTGTACGCGTCACGCCTCCTCACGCCTCCTCACGCCTCTCGCGTCCTTACAGCGAGGCAGCCGCTCGGCGTCTCCCAGCCGGACGACTACTTCTCCGGGAGTGCGCCGGATGACGGCGTCTGCCACCCGGCGGCCTTCGCCGAGTACTTGGAGCGCAGCGACACCGCCGTCATTTACCCACAAGCCCCTGAGGACTTGACGCCGCTCAGCACGCCCGAGGGCGCCAGCCACGGCGAAGGTGAGCGAGGCCCACCGAAGACCGCCACCAATGTCGTGACCTCTCACCTTTCTGCCCCCGCACAGACCCGCCCCCGGGCGACCCGGCTGGGCCTCTCAGCTGTCCCTTCTGCCAGCACGCCTACGAGAGCGCGGCGTCCCTCAAAGACCACATCAAGTGTCGCCACCACAGGGGGGCGGAGCTCTACGTCTGTCGACTGTGTGGCCACGCCTTCAGCCAGTGCACGCAGCTTCAGTGTCACATGACCACTCACCAGCCAATCAGCAAGCAGGTCAGCACTGTGTGTACTTTTCATGTACTGTCCTAGTACTTACTGACCCGTGTACTTTTCATGTACTGTCCTAGTACTTACTGACCTGTGTACTTTTCATGTACTGTCCTAGTACTTACTGACCTGTGTACTTTTCATGTACTGTCCTAGTACTTACTGACCTGTGTACTTTTCATGTACTGTCCTAGTACTTACTGACCTGTGTACTTTTCATGTACTGTCCTAGTACTTACTGACCTGTGTACTTTTCATGTACTGTCCTAGTACTTACTGACCCGTGTACTTTTCATGTACTGTCCTAGTACTTACTGACCTGTGTACTTTTCATGTACTGTCCTAGTACTTACTGACCTGTGTACTTTTCATGTACTGTCCTAGTACTTACTGACCCGTGTACTTTTCATGTACTGTCCTAGTACTTACTGACCCGTGTACTTTTCATGTACTGTCCTAGTACTTACTGACCTGTGTACTTTTCATGTACTGTCCTAGTACTTACTGACCTGTGTACTTTTCATGTACTGTCCTAGTACTTACTGACCTGTGTACTTTTCATGTACTGTCCTAGTACTTACTGACCCGTGTACTTTTCATGTACTGTCCTAGTACTTACTGACCCGTGTACTTTTCATGTACTGTCCTAGTACTTACTGACCTGTGTACTTTTCATGTACTGTCCTAGTACTTACTGACCCGTGTACTTTTCATGTACTGTCCTAGTACTTACTGACCCGTGTACTTTTCATGTACTGTCCTAGTACTTACTGACCTGTGTACTTTTCATGTACTGTCCTAGTACTTACTGACCCGTGTACTTTTCATGTACTGTCCTAGTACTTACTGACCCGTGTACTTTTCATGTACTGTCCTAGTACTTGGCAGATTTCATGTACTTTTGTATTTACCAGAGTACTTGATCTTCACACACACAGACACTTTACTTTTGTGTGATATCATGTGCGGTACAAGCGGTCCTGCAGAGTGTTTACTTGTGTGTGATATCATGTGCGATACAAGCGGTCCTGCAGAGTGTTTACTTGTGTGTGATATCATGTGCGATACAAGCGGTCCTGCAGAGTGTTTACTTGTGTGTGATATCATGTGTGATACAAGCCGTTCTGCAGAGTGTTTACTTGTGTGTGATATCATGTGCGGTACAAGCGGTCCTGCAGAGTGTTTACTTGTGTGTGATATCATGTGCGATACAAGCGGTCCTGCAGAGTGTTTACTTGTGTGTGATATCATGTGCGATACAAGCGGTCCTGCAGAGTGTTTACTTGTGTGTGATATCATGTGTGATACAAGCCGTTCTGCAGAGTGTTTACTTGTGTGTGATATCATGTGTGATACAAGCGGTCCTGCAGAGTGTTTACTTGTGTGTGATATCATGTGCGATACAAGCGGTCCTGCAGAGTGTTTACTTGTGTGTGATATCATGTGTGATACAAGCGGTCCTGCAGAGTGTTTACTTGTGTGTGATATCATGTGCGATACAAGCGGTCCTGCAGAGTGTTTACTTGTGTGTGATATCATGTGCGATACAAGCGGTCCTGCAGAGTGTTTACTTGTGTGTGATATCATGTGCGATACAAGCGGTCCTGCAGAGTGTTTACTTGTGTGTGACATCATGTGCGATACAAGCCGTTCTGCAGAGTGTTTACTTGTGTGTGATATCATGTGTGATACAAGCGGTCCTGCAGAGTGTTTACTTGTGTGTGATATCATGTGTGATACAAGCGGTCCTGCAGTGTGTTTAGTTGTGTGTGATATAATGTGCGATACAAGTGGTCCTGCAGAGTGTTTTGTTGTGTGTGATATCATGTGTGATACAAGCAGTCCTGCAGAGTGTTTACTAGTGTGTGATATCATGTGTGATATAATGTGTGATATCATGTGCAATACAAGCGATCCTGTAGAGTGTTTACTTGTGTGTGATATCATGTGTGATATAATGTGTGATATCATGTGTGATACAAATGGTCCTGCAGAGTGTTTACTTGTGTGTGATATCATGTGTGATACAAGCGATTCTGCAGCATATTTACTTGCTAGTAATATCATTTGCGATACAAGCGGTCCTGCAGTGTGTTTAGTTGTGTGTGATATCATGTGCAATACAAGCGGTCCTGCAGTGTGTTTAGTTGTGTGTGATATTATGTGCGATACAAGCGGTCCTGCAGTGTGTTTAGTTGTGTGTGATATTATGTGCGATACAAGCGGTCCTGCAGTGTGTTTAGTTGTGTGTGATATATTATGTGCGATACAAGTGGTCCTGCAGAGTGTTTTGTTGTGTGTGATATCATGTGCGATACAAGCAGTCCTGCAGAGTGTTTACAAATGTGTGATATCATGT
>NC_084744.1:1873094-1913094 GCF_033978785.1 Entelurus aequoreus
TCCAAAGACATGCACCTGGGGATAGGCTCCTCCCACCTCCAAATACATGCACCTGGGGATAGGCTGATTGGCAACACTTAAATTGGCCCTAATTGGTTTTACAATTAATTGCGAGCATCTTCAGCGGCCAGCATTTTACTGTTAATTCTATAGTTGTTGTTTTTTAGTTAACAAGTTAAAAAAATTTTCACAGTCATTTACCGTAAGCAAAAACCGTTATCAACTGTAAAATGTACACATTCAACATCGTGACTGTATTTTTTACGTTGAATTCCTGGCAACCAGAGCTGCCGGTATTTTACCGTAAGTTGTGCAGATGTTTTTTCGGCTCTAACAGAAAGTTTCATTGCTGGCTTTCAGGTGAAAAACCGTACGAGTGCTCCAACTGCAAGAAGCGCTTCTCCCACTCAGGCTCTTACAGTTCCCACATCAGCAGCAGGAAGTGCGTCGGACTGATCGTTCTCAACGGACAGGCACAAAACAAGACCGGCTCCTCTACAAAGTGCTCAGCCTCATCCCCCAGCAGCCCCGGCCTCGCCCATCTCCACCAAAAGATAGAAAATGGCCAACATCACCAACAGAATTGTCTCAATGTCAAGTCCGAGTCAATGGACATCTGTGAGTACAGGCTGCGGACGGCTCCTCAGCAGAGGTTTGGAGGACCCGAGGTCTATGACAGCACCTTCACGGGCATTCTTGGCTCCTCACATAGCCCCCTTCGACCTCTGCCAGGGTTGGGTATAGACTTTCTTCTACCGGGAACCCTCGGGAGTCTGAATGATGTGCAGAAGGTCCTTCAGATTGTGGACAGCACTGTGTCCAGGCAAAAGATGAACAAGAACCCAGAGGAGGTCTCCAAACTTAGAGCCTACATGAAGGAGCTTGGAGTCCATATGGAAGAGCAGATCATTGGCCAAAGCAGCCCCGTTGAAAGCTTTATTGACTCCACTGTAGACATGGTCAAGGAGGTAGAGGGTGTGATGGAGGACTCCAGGGTTCAACAGACGATGGATCCAGGCAGCAAAGAGAGATCCTCCGACAGCCCGGGAAGTCTGGCTCCACACTCCTGCCAGTTCTGCAAGGAGACATTCACAGGACCCATTCCACTTCACCAACACGAGCGTTACCTCTGCAAGATGAACAAAGAGATCCAAGCGGTACTGCAGCCGGCCCAGCTCGGTCTGAGCATCTTCCATGGGCCGGAGGCATCAGAATGGCTTCTGTCCAAGAAGGAGTCGGGCACCAGCCACATCCACCCTTTCCAGGATCACATGTCGGTTCTGAAGGCGTACTCCGCTGAGAACACTGAGCCTGACTCAGACGAACTTCTCAAGATTTCACTTGCTGTGGGCCTTCCGCAAGAGTTGGTCCGGGACTGGTTCAATCAGTGGAAGAAGCCAATTGAGGACAATTGGTCAGACCAACACCAAAGTTTGAGACCTTCACCGATGTCACTTCTTGAGGTCACAAATAGCAAAGCCTTCCCCGCACAGTTCTCAGCCAGTAGACCAGGTAATAGGACACCGGACCATCTGGACCACAGCAGTCCATCCCCCCTCAACCTGTCCTGTACTTCCTCCAAACATTCCCAGAGTAACTCCGACACACCGAACGGCCTCGTGGTGCCGGAGGAATTTCATGGCGATACACCACTGGATCTTTCCGTGCCAAAACAGCTGGCACATGCCTTCCTCGAGCAAAGCAGACCAGACAAGTTCAAAACCGAAGCTGAAAGCGAGCCACGTGTCTCAGGCAAGACTTTGAGACCCTCAGGCCTGGCGGACATCAAGAACGAGGTCCTGGGCTCTGATCTGCGGCATATTGGGAAAAAAAGTCCGATCTTTGGGGTCAATCCCTTCAGCGCAGGTCCGGTCTACTCCCCCCTGCCTCCGCACGGCGCCTTCCCACCCCCCACGTTCATGTCTCCCACCCAGGCCACCTACCCGGCCCTGGACTCCATCAACTTCCTGCCCCAAATGACCTTTGCCTACGCCAGCAGAGCGGCGACCTTCCCTGACTCGCAGCAGACGAGGAAAAAACTGCGGAGAGCGAGTTTACAGGTAAGAATTTCGACTTTGTTTTTGGATTTTATGACTTGTGCCATAAGAAGGGAGATGAGAGCGGGTTTTACCAGGTCTCATCTAAGCTCTGTCCAGACTTGGGATCATGGCGGGGGGCCTCGGGAGGCGTACCAGAAGGTGTCTCTGGGTCAACAGGTGTGGGATTATCCGGCTGTAGTGAGACAATGGTGTGTGTGTGTGTGTGTGTGTGTGTGTGTGTGTGTGTGTGTGTGTGTGTGTGTGTGTGTGTGTGTGTGTGTGTGTGTGTGTGTGTGTGTGTGTGAACAAGTGATGACATAAATCAATAACATTGCATCTAATATTGAATGTCTCATTTGTGGTGACGTCTATCAACATGAGGGTGCTCCCAAAAAGGAGGGATTGTTCAAATCGGTTTTAAAAATGCTCCCCCTCTGGTCAACATATGAAATAACAAGTGTGTGTAAGAAATTGAAATGCGCCCCCTTTGGCCAAAATTAATTAAAAAAAAACAAATAAAAATGTATATCAAGACATACTGTAATGACTTGAAGTAAATAATGAAGATTAAAAAACAATACAAAATAACTAAAAGCAGTCTTTTTCTCACAATGTTTGGACTTTTTTCTTATATAATTGGGAACAATTTCTCATATTCTTTCTGTTTCTGTAATATTTCTATATTTTCTCTGAAAAAATATTACTTTTTAATGCAAAATGGTGACATTTGTCATGTAAAATTCAGATTTTTATCACAATATTGCCAATTTTTTAGTTGTTCTTGTAAAATAGTGAACTTTTTTGAGTAAAATTCTGATTATTATTACAATATTGCCAAAATTGTAAAGTTTTCTTGTAAAGTGCTCCCCCTCTGGTCAACATATGAAATAACAAGTGTGTGTAAGAAATTTAAATACGCCCCTTTGGCCAAAATTAATTTATAAAAAATAAATAAATATGTATAAAGAGACATACTGTAATAACTTGAAGAAAATAATGAAGATTAAAAACCAATTACAAACAAAAACAAATACAAATAAATAAATACTAAAAGCAGTCTTTTTCTCACAATGTGGGAAATTATTTCTCATAAAATTGGGAACAATTTCTCATATTCTTTCTGTTTCTGTAATATTTATATATTTTCTCTGAAAAATTATTACTTTTTAATACAAAATGGTGACATTTGTCATGTAAAATTCAGATTTGTATCACAATATTGCCAATTTTTCTGTTGTTCTTGTAAAATAGTGACATTTTTCGAGTAAAATTATGACTTTTGTCATCATTTTGCCAAGTAAAATTCTGATTATTATTACAATATTGCCAAAATTGTAAAGTTTTCTTGTAAAATGCTCCCCCTCTAGTCAACATATGAAATAACAAGTGTGTGTAAGAAATTGAAATGCGCCCCCCTTGGCCCAAATTAATTAAAAAAAAAGAAAAAAAATGTATATAGATACATAATGTAATAACTTGAAGTAAATAATGAAGATTAAAAACCAATTACAAAAAAAATAAAATAAAATATTTTTTTTTTTACTAAAAGCAGTCTTTTTCTCACAATGTGTGGACTTTTTTCTTATAAAATTGGGAACAATTTCTCATATTCTTTCTGTTTCTGTAATATTTATATATTTTTACTGAAAAATTATTACTTTTTAATACAAAATGGTGACATTTCTCATGTAAAATTCAGATTTTTATCACAATATTGCCAATTTTTGTGTTGTTCTTGTAAAATAGTGACATTTTTTGAGTAAAATGATGACTTTTGTCGTCATTTTGCCAAGTAAAATTCTGATTATTATTACAATATTGCCAAAATTGTAAAGTTTTCTTGTAAAGTGCTCCCCCTCTGGTCAACATATGAAATAACAAGTGTGTGTAAGAAGTTGAAATACGCCCCCTTTGGCCAAAATTAATTTATAAAAAATAAATAAATATGTATAAAGAGACATACTGTAATAACTTGAAGTAAATAATGAAGATTAAAAACCAATTACAAACAAAAACAAATAAAAATAAATACATACTAAAAGCAGACTTTTTCTCACAATGTGTGGACTTTTTTCTTATAAAATTGGGAACAATTTCTCATATTCTTTCTGTTTCTGTAATGTTGATATATTTTCTCTGAAAAATTATTACTTTTTAATACAAAATGGTGACATTTGTCATGTAAAATTCAGATTTTTATCACAATATTGCCAATTTTTCTGTTGTTCTTGTAAAATGGTGACATTTTTTGAGTAAAAGGATGACTTTTGTCGTCATTTTGCCAAGTAAAATTCTGATTATTATTACAATATTGCCAAAATTGTAAAGTTTTCTTATAAAATTGTGACTTTTGTCGAGTAAAATGACGACTCTTTTCATAAAATTGTTGCATTTTAAGCTTTTCTTGTAAAGTTACGACTGTTATTGAGTAAAATTCCAACTTTTATCGTAATATCGCACAAATGTTCTGTTTTTCTTGTAAAATTTTGACTTGCGTTGAGTAAAATAAGGACTTTTATTATAATACTGCCAAAATTATACGTTTTTCTTGTGAAATTGTGACCTTTTTCTTGTGAAATTCCAACTCATTTTTCACAAGAAGCTTTTTTTATATGTGCATAGTATGTATATATTATTAATGTTGTAAATACACTTCTTTATATAGCTAGAAAGGCTGGTCCTAAAGAGGGAGGCTTTTTTCTCAGCTCTCAAGAAGGTAATAAACACAAGAATGTGTGTGTGTGTGTGTGTGTGTGTGTGTGTGCGTGTGTGTGTGTGTGTGTGTGTGTGTGTGTGTGTGTGTGTGTGTGTGTGTGTGTGTGTGTGTGTGTGTGTGTGTGTGTGTGTGTGTGTGTGTGTGTGTGTGTGTGTGTGTGTGTGTCAGGGGGCGGTGGACTACCTGCAGCATGTGACAGATAGCGAGGTGCAGATGAAGAAGACGGAGGGTGGCATGTACACGTGTGACCTGTGTGACAAAACCTTCCAGAAGACCAGCTCCCTCCTCAGACACAAATATGAGCACACAGGTACAGTTCACCTGATCAAGCCCCTCCCACTTGCTGTGCACACACACAGTGGATACAAAAATGCGCCTCGGACTATGTCTGCACCAGGCTGGGAAAGTCATCGCACGTTAACCCGTCAGAAGGAAGTCCAAGTCTTCATGGTGTCCTAGAACTAGTGTTCTACATTCATGGTGTCCTAGAACTAGTATTGTACATTCATGGTGTCCTAGAACTAGTATTGTACATTCATGGTGTCCTAGAACTAGTATTGTACATTCATGGTGTCCTAGAACTAGTATTTAGTTGTTTATATGTCATAGTTATGTCATATTCATGTCATTTAGTTGTTTATATGTCATATTCATGTCATTTAGTTGTTTATATGTCATATTTATGTCATTTATATGTCATATTTATTTAATTTATACGTCATATTTATGTCATTTAGTTGTTTATATGTCATATTTATGTTTTATAATGTCATTTAGTTGTTTATATGTCATATTTATGTCATTTATATGTCATATTTATGTCATTTAGTTGTTTATATGTCATATTTATGTCATTTATATGTCAAATTTATTTAATTTATATGTCATATTAATGTCATTTAGTTGTTTATATGTCATATTTATGTCATTTATATGTCAAATTTATTTAATTTATATGTCATATTAATGTCATTTAGTTGTTTATATGTCATATTTATGTCATTTATATGTCATATTTATTTAATTTATACGTCATATTTATGTCATTTAGTTGTTTATATGTCATATTTATGTTTTATAATGTCATTTAGTTGTTTATATGTCATATTTATGTCATTTATATGTCATATTTATGTCATTTAGTTGTTTATATGTCATATTTATGTCATTTATATGTCAAATTTATTTAATTTATATGTCATATTAATGTCATTTAGTTGTTTATATGTCATATTTATGTTATTTAGTTGTTTATATGTCATATTTATGTCATTTAGTTGTTTATATTTCATATTTATGTCATTTATATGTCATATTTATGTCATTTATATGTCATATTTATGTTATTTATATGTCATATTTATTTAATTTATACGTCATATTTATGTCATTTAGTTGTTTATATGTCATATTTATGTTTTATAATGTCATTTAGTTGTTTATATGTCATATTTATGTCATTTATATGTCAAATTTATCTAATTTATATGTCATATTAATGTCATTTAGTTGTTTATATGTCATATTTATGTCATTTATATGTCGTATTTATGTTATTTATATGTCATATTTATTTAATTTATACGTCATATTTATGTCATTTAGTTGTTTATATGTCATATTTATGTTTTATAATGTCATTTAGTTGTTTATATGTCATATTTATGTCATTTATATGTCAAATTTATTTAATTTATATGTCATATTAATGTCATTTAGTTGTTTATATGTCATATTTATGTCATTTATATGTCAAATTTATTTAATTTATATGTCATATTAATGTCATTTAGTTGTTTATATGTCATATTTATGTCATTTAGTTGTTTATATGTCATATTTATGTCATTTAGTTGTTTATATTTCATATTTATGTCATTTATATGTCATATTTATGTCGTTTATAAGTCATATTTATGTTATTGATATGTCATATTTATGTCATTTAGTATTTTTATGTCATATTTATGTCATTTAGTTGTTTATATATCATATTTATGTCATTTATATGTCGTATTTATGTTATTTATATGTCATATTTATGTCATTTAGCATTTTATATGTCATATTTATGTCATTTAGTTGTTTATGTCATATTTATGTTATTTAGTTGTTTATATGTCATTTAGTTGTTTATATTTCATATTTATGTCATTTATAAGTCATATTTATGTCATTTAGTATTTTATATGTCATATTTATGTCATTTAGTTGTTTATATTTCATATTTATGTCATTTATATGTCATATTTATGTCATTTATAAGTCATATTTATGTCATTTAGTATTTTATATGTCATATTTATGTCATTTAGTTGTTTATATGTCATATTTATGTCATTTAGTTGTTTATATATTTCATAATTATGTTATGTAGTTGTTTATATGTCATATTTATGTCATTTATATGTCGTATTTATGTTATTTATATGTCATATTTATGTAATTTAGTTGTTTATATGTCATATTTATGTTATATTAATGTCATTTAGTTGTTTATATGTCATATTTATGTTATATTAATGTCATTTAGTTGTTTATATGTCATATTTGTCATTTATATGTCAAATTTATTTAATTTATATGTCATATTAATGTCATTTAGTTGTTTATATGTCATATTTATGTCATTTATATGTCATATTTATGTCATTTATATGTCATATTTATGTCATTTAGTATTTTTATGTCATATTTATGTCATTTAGTTGTTTATATATCATATTTATGTCATTTATATGTCGTATTTATGTTATTTATATATCATATTTATGTCATTTATATGTCGTATTTATGTTATTTATATGTCATATTTATGTCATTTATATGTCATATTTATGTCATTTAGTATTTTATATGTCATATTTATGTCATTTAGTTGTTTATATTTCATATTTATGTCATTTATAAGTCATATTTATGTCATGTATATGTCATATTTATGTCATTTAGTTGTTTATATGTCATATTTATGTCATTTATATGTCAAATGTATTTAATGTATATGTCATATTAATGTCATTTAGTTGTTTATATGTCATATTTATGTCATTTGGTTGTTTATATTTCATATTTATGTCATTTATATGTCGTATTTATGTTATTTATATGTCATATTTATGTCATTTATATGTCATATTTATGTCATTTAGTATTTTATATGTCATATTTATGTCATTTAGTTGTTTATATGTCATATTTATGTCATTTAGTTGTTTATATATTTCATAATTATGTTATTTAGTTGTTTATTTGTCATATTTATGTCATTTATATGTCATATTTATGTCATTTATATGTCGTATTTATGTCATTTATATGTCATATTTATGTCATTTAGTTGTCATATTTATGTCATTTATATGTCATATTTATGTCATTTATATGTCATATTTATGTCATTTATATGTCATATTTATGTGATATTTCAGTCATCAACACATCATGTGTGTGTCATTCATATGTGGTATTTGCTTTGGGTCATGTGTGACGTTGAAGGAGTGACAGAAGAAGGATCTCAGCATGTTGTGTGTGTG
This sequence comes from Entelurus aequoreus, assembly GCF_033978785.1. Classification (NCBI taxonomy): domain Eukaryota; kingdom Metazoa; phylum Chordata; class Actinopteri; order Syngnathiformes; family Syngnathidae; genus Entelurus; species Entelurus aequoreus. The sequence continues at coordinate 1,881,386 of NC_084744.1, forward strand.
TGTGTGTGTGTGTGTGTGTGTGTGTGTGTGTGTGTGTGTGTGTGTGTGTGTGTGTGTGTGTGTGTGTGTGTGTGTGCGCAGGCAAGCGTCCTCACCAGTGTCACATCTGCAGCAAGGCCTTCAAACACAAGCACCACCTGATCGAACACTCCCGCCTGCACTCGGGGGAGAAACCCTACCAGTGTGACAAGTGCGGCAAGCGCTTCTCCCACTCGGGCTCGTACTCGCAGCACATGAACCATCGCTACTCCTACTGCAAGAGGGAGGCGGAGGAGCGCCAGGCGGGCTCCCGGGCCGAGCCGCAGGAGCCGAGGGCGGGGCCTGATGGGAACCAGGAAGCTCCCAAGGAGGACCAGGTCCGGCTGGATTCCACGGGGGACGGCGATGAGGACAAAGTCTAAACGTTCATCCCTCACTTAAAGCAAGACCGGATAAGTCCGGGAGAGGAAGAGATGATACGGTATTATCTGCTCGCAGGTAACGCACGCAGGATTCTCACAGGAATGAGGCAAAAACACGAGCACGTCCCGCTCGATGTTGTCCATGTTTTCATGTGCGAGGATATTATTTCTCTCTTAGCTCAAGTCAGCTGATGCTTTTCCAGGCTTCTGATTGGCTCAAATGTGCAGAATGAAAGCTTTTTTTGGACCTCAAAGTGCTCCTTTCTGTTTTTGCACACTTTGTCGACGGTTTGATTCCTGCCAGCGACCACACAAACCAAGACAAATAAAAATGACTGGTTGGATAAAAAAACAAACAAAAAAAAAGTATGTGAAATCACGTGAAATGATCTCCTTTGTTGTTTTAGTGTGTCAAATGTGTGGCTAGTTTCCTCCTCATATTTATTGCACTTTGGAAGTCCCGCTTCTCTCGCCGCAGCCACCAAAACAAGACTTTTTGCCTTTCAAACACAACTCAGCTTTTCTTTATTTTTATGGAGCTGATTGGCCTCCCCTCAAGTTTTCAGCCTCACTTTGACTGCCGGGGAACACCATTGATAAAAAAAATAAATAAAAAAAACCCCGAAACATTGAATATGAGAGAAGAAAATATTTTTTTTAATCGCTAAAAGGCACAAAGACGAAAATCAGTGCTACCATTTTTTTTTTTTTACAAAATCCTAATAAAGATGTGTTGTTTATTTCAACAAAATCTTCCCAGTGACTTATTTTCTTTATTTAAATTCACAAACAAAATAGCAACACTCCCTTAAAGGCCTACTGAAAGCCACTACTAGCGACCACGCAGTCTGATAGTTTATATATCAATGATGAAATCTTAACATTGCAACACATGCCAATACGGCCGGGTTAATTTATAAAGTGACATTTTAAAACTTCCCGGGAAATATCCGGCTGAAACGTCGCGGTATGATGACGTATGCGCGTGACGAAGTCAGAGTAACGGAAGTTATGGTACCCCGTAGAATCCTATACAAAAAGCTCTGTTTTCATTTCATAATTCCACAGTATTCTGGACATCTTTTGCAATTTGTTTAATGAACAATGAAGGCTGCAAAGAAGACAGTTGTAGGTGGGATCAGTGTATTAGCAGCGGACTACAGCAACACAACCAGGAGGACTTCGTTGGAGCGCTAGCCGCGCTAGCCGCCGACTTCACCTTGACTTCCTACGTCTCCGGGCCGCCAAACGCATCGGGTGAAGTCCTTCGTCCTTCTGCCGATCGCTGGAACGCAGGTGAGCACGGGTGTTGATGAGCAAATGAGGGCTGGCTGGCGTAGGTGGAGAGCTAATGTTTTTAGCATAGCTCTGTGCAGTCCGGTTGCTAAGTTAGCTTCAATGGCGTCGTTAGCACAGCATTGTTAATCTTCGCCAGCCTGGAAAGCATTAACCGTGTATTTACATGTCCACGGTTTAATAGTATTGTTGATTTTCTATCTATCCTTCCAGTCAGGGCTTTATTTCTTTTGTTTCTATATGCAGTTAAAGCACGATGCTAACACGTTAGCTCGTAGCTAAAGCATTTCGCCGATGTATTGTCGTGGAGATAAAAGTCACTGAATGTCCATTTGGCGTTGTGGACTCTCATTTTGAAGAGGATATAGTATCCCAGGTGGTTTCAAATACAAATCCGTGATCCACAATAGAAAAAGGAGAGAGTGTGGAATCCAATGAGCCAGCTTGTACCTAAGTTACGGTCAGAGCGAAAAAAAAGATACGTCCATCACTGCCTCTCTAGTCCTTCACTGTTACGTTCCTCATCCACAAATCTTTCATCCTGGCTCAAATTAATGGGGTAATCATCACTTTCTCGCTCCTAATATCTCTCGCTCCATTGTAAACAACGGGGAATTGTGAGGAATACTAGCTCCTGTGACGTCACGCTACTTCCGGTACAGGCAAGGCTTTTTTTTATCAGCGAGCAAAAGTTGCGAACTTTATCGTCGATTTTCTCTACTAAATCCTTTCAGCAAAAATATGGCAATATCGCGAAATGATCAAGTATGACACATAGAATGGATCTGCTATCCCCGTTTAAATAAAAAAAAACATTTCAGTAGGCCTTTAACTCCTTTTCTCTACTTTCAGCATACTTTCAAAATAAAATACTTACGAAAATAAAATTGATGTATCAACTTTTTGAACTGATGCTAATCGTCGCTTTTGAAGAGTAAACTTTTATTTCGGCACGTTCAAAAGTCATTGACATAAAATGTATTTATTTTTTTGTATTGTATAAACCTTTATTTATAAATTGCAGCATTTCCAAACAGTTGAGAAATAATAATCAAAATAAGTACAAAAACAGTACAAAACAGCGCCAGGGAGTTGTAAATTCAAAGTAACTAAAATAGAATGCAATATATATATATATATATATATATTAAAAAAACATATTTTACGAGAGCGACGTAGCACAACACACGTGATCAAACACGTCAGAACAGAAGAAGTCAACAAGTGCAAATATGAAACGTTTAGCTTCATCTTTTTTTTTATATACACCCTTATTGATAAAGTTCAACATTTGAAATAAACACCAACAAGGGCAATTAAAACACGTACATAAACAGTACAACACAATACTTTTTTATTTTATGAACCTTTATTTACAAACTGCAACATTTACAAACAATCGAGAAATAATAATATTCAAAATAAGTACAAAAACAAACACAATACAGTAGCTTCAGCATCTTTTATTTATTTATTTATTTATTTCATTTTATAAACCTTTATTTATAAACTGCAACATTTACAAACAATCGAAAAATAATTATCAAAATAAGTACAAAAACAGTACAAAACAGCGCCAGGGTTTTGTAGACTCAATAAAATAACTAAAATAAAATGCAATATATATATATATATATATATATATATATATATATATATATATATATATATATATATATATATATATATATATATATATATATATATATATATATATATATATATATATATATATATATATATATATATATATATACATATCAATCAATCAATCAATCAATCAATGTTTATTTATATAGCCCTAAATCACAAGTGTCTCAAAGGGCTGTACAAGCCACAACGACATCCTCGGTACAGAGCCCACATACGGGCAAGGAAAACTCACCCCAGTGGGACGTCAATGTGAATGACTATGAGAAACCTTATATATATATATATATATATATATATATATATATATATATATATATATATATATATATATATATATATATATATATATATATATATATATATATATATATATATATATATATATATATACACAAAAGTACAACGCCATAGGCTCACATTATGATATTATATATATATATTTTTATTTAATTTTTAAAATGTAATTTAATTTTTTAAAATTTTATAAACCATTATTTATGAATTGCAACATTTACAAACAATTGAGCAATAATGATCTAAATAAGTACAAAAACAGTACAAATCCGTGCCAGGGGGTTGTAGACTCAATAAAGTAACTAAAATAGAAAGCAAAAAAATAAAAAAAATTATATATATAAATATATATATATATATATATATATATATATATATATATATATATATATATATATATATATATATATATATATATATATATATATATATATATATATATATATATATATATATATATATATATATATATATATATATATATATATATATATATATATATATAAAACAAAAGTGCAAAGCCATAGGCTTTTATTTTTATTAATTTTTTAAAATTTAATTCAATTTTTTTGAATTTTATAAACCTTTATTTATAAATTGCAACATTTACAAAAAATTGAGAAATAATTATCAAAATAAGTACACAAACAGTATAAAAACAGTACAAATCAGCGCCAGGTAACTAAAAAGTAACTAAAATAGAATGCAAATATATATATATATATATATATATGTATATATATATATATATATATATATATATATATATATATATATATATATATATATATATATATATATATATATATATATATATATATATATATATATAAATAAAACAAAAGTGCAAAGCCATAGGCTCACATGATATTATATATATATTTTTTCATACATTTTTTTAAAATCAATTTAATTTTATAAACTTTTATTTATAAATTGCAACATTTAATAACAATTGAGAAATAATTATCAAAATAAGTACACAAACATTACAAGTCAGCGCCAGGGGGTTGTAGACTCAACAAAGTTAAAGTAACTAAAATAGAATGCAATATATATATATATATATATATATATATATATATATATATATATATATATATATATATATATATATATATATATATATATATATATATATATATATATATATATATATATATATATATATATAAATATATATAACAAAGTGCAATATATATTATATACACCATTGTATATACACCCTTATTTATAAAGTTCAACATTTGAAATAAACACGAACAAGAGCAAATAAAACACGTACATAAACAGTACAACACAATATATATATATATTTTAAATTTTATAAACCTTTATTTATAAACTGCAACATTTACAAACAATTGATAAACAATAATATTCCAAATAAGTACAAAAACAAACAATACAGTAGCGACAGCATCTTCCTCGTGGTCGCGCGCGTAGTATTACGTCATGACGTGATGACGTCATGAGAGACGCGACCTGACGCCGGCGACATGGAAGAGCAGGTGAGTGTTGGAAAGAGTGTGTGTGCGGGGTGAGCGGGCAGGTGAGACCTCCGCAGGTGTGCTGGCAGTGATGACGTCACGCCGGGGAGGAAATGTTGTTCTGTGCTCTCTGCGACTTGGCGCTACACGCAGCTAATGGCTAACGTGGCTAACCGCTAATGCTAACAAGGTAAACAGAGGCTAACGCGGCTAGCTACAGATATATTAGTTAGGCGGATGGGATGAATGAATGAACAGGATGTGGATAAATAGCAACGTGGTTGGACGTTGGCGGTAAAGTGAGCCGCGTGGAAATGAGTCGAGAAACGAGCATGTTTTGATTTACTTTTCGTAAACACGCATTGGCTTGATAGGCACTTGGCCCCGACCAAGATGGCCGCCTCATCGGCACGTGGCTAGCTAACCGCTAATATACTGCCGCCGAAGGAGCTAGCTGCTAGCAGTACCATAGACATGTTCTAAGGGTACGCAGCATGGAGCGCTACTGCCTACTGGCGCTGACGAGACGCGGGGCCGCCATCTTGGAGTGGTGATCCGCTCCACTCAGTGCAATTCATTTGGCAGGAGCAATGAACTGTCAGCGCATTTAATTCATCTTACCTCACTGAATACCACTGATTTTCACGACCTTTTTGTCATACGTGTAGCTATGATAAAGGACACATGTTTTATTATTCATAGTTTGCTTAACGATTAATTTTTATTTATTTTTTTCATAAAGAAATACAATCATGTGTGCTTACGGGCTGTATCCCTGCAGACTGTATTGATCTACATTGATATATAATGTATAAAATGTGTTTTTCTATGTTGATTTAATTATTTATTATTTAATTATTTTTTTTTCTGGTACCAATCGGTCCGCGGCCCGGTACCAATCGGCCCGGTGGTTGGGGACCACTGCTTTATGGTCCCCGGGAGCCCTAAAGGGGAAAAAACCCCAAAATCCATATATTTTGTTATGATTTGTAAATGAAAACTATCAAAATGGCCCCCGCAGGCTTTAATTTTTCCGTGTGCGGCCCTCAGTGGAAAAAGTTTGGACATCCCTGCCTTGAATGATCATGTTTACAGTGATTGTTTTATATGTATTTTTGATGTATTTCGCTTTGGATAAAAGCGTCTGCCAGTCATACCAAAGACTATAAAAATGGGACCCATTACCTCCCTGCTTGGCAGTCAGCATCAAGGGTTGGAATTGGGGGTTAAATCACCAAAATGATTCCCGGGCGCGGCGCCACTGCTGCCCACTGCTCCCCAAGGGGATGGGTCAAATGCAGAGGACAAATTTCACCACACCTAGTGTGTGTGTGTGACAATCATTGGTACTTTAACTTTAAATACTTCAACATAAACATATATAAACACCTGAAAGTCTTTATATCAGCTAAAACCACCAATCTGTTTCACTGGTGTGGTGGATTGTCCGAAGCTTAAGCAGGCAACAAAAGTAGTTTAGTACAACAAATTTATTTACCCATTATCAGAAGTGCAGGTTGAATTGAGTTGTCCGTGCAAGCTGACACAATGTACTCCAGAGCACACAAGACACACACAAGCCAAAATCTCTCTCGAGTCCCGGTCTTCTGCCATTTTTTATATGTCTCTTGTGCGTCACTGTTTTTATCTCGTGCGTCATGATTGTTTTTGAAACATCCTTGGACTCCCCAATCATACCCAAACAACCAAAACATTCTGTAGACAGGTTGGCACGTTTTAATATTCACTTTTGTCCCACACCCGGGGACACAGAATAGAAGAGAAATCAAATGAGCATACATTCTTGACAGACATAAAATATAGGTCAAAGGTCAGAATTTCTACTACATACCCTCCTTCCAGGGTTCTAAAACCCTGGACCATACCAATTTCTGACGTAGACCACTAACTTAAATCACTACCACAGATAGAGGCAAAAACCTCAATGTTTTTATACGAGGCAAAAATTCCGTCTATGACCCTCCTTCAGAGCGATCGCTGTTACCAGCCTGCAGTAAAACCATCTCACAGAACACAATTAGTGGCCTACCCTTTGATTTAGTAAAGGAATAACAAATACTTTGATCATGAACATAAATAGATGAATGTATATAGACTTATGACTGTAAGACATTTGCAAAAATATTTTTCCCGGCATTTGCAATGAATGTAGTTACCAATATTGTTAATTACCAATTGATTTTGAACACACAACTGAATTTCGTATGAGTCCATGTTCGATTAGTGCTCGTGTAGATGCTCGGTGGTGCCTCAGGCTGGTGGCCTGCCGACACCTCGTTGGGCTTTTGGCTGCCTTGGTGAAGAAAGAGATCCACTCAAACAGTCTGTCTCTGTCTCTTCTTGGGGTGTGGTTCAGTCCATTGGGCTGACTGTTTAATGGCATGTGCGCGCTGGCCGCTTTGGGGAAAATTGAGGTAGAGTTGGGGCTGTGGGGGCTTTGGGGAAGGCTGGGGCAGAGTATGGGGCGTGGGGCTTTGGTCCAGGCCCTCGGCTTGCTTCCAGGCCACCTCGCTGCTTCGGCACTCCCGACACCTCCTTCCACAGCTGCTGGAGTCCCGACGGACACATTGGCTGGCAACCTTAGTCGTTTTCGTCATCGCTGGCAAGGTGTTGTCTCTCCTCTCGGTTCCTTCCAGTCAGGTATCGGGTGTTGGTCCTGGATTGGCTTTGACCGTGCCCCTCTTAGCGAGTGCAAGGGAATCTGGGGTGGCTGCTTTCATCCTCAAATCTGCACAGAGGAACTGGCACACAGATTCTACATTTTGCAAACATACCATTTAGGTCTCATGGTCTTTCCGCCTTCCTAGGAATCTGCTGGTCCTGAGAAGTGCTGATCTGTATGCAGTTCATTGAGTGAAAAATTCAAAGGCCGTAAAAACAGTTTTATTCAGGGACATTCGAATGATCATTAACGCTAATGGCAATCATGTCAATCAAATTCATTTTGGTCTGTGCGCAGATTTTAGCCAATTTGTTTTGATTTTCTGGTTCCTCCTTTCAACCTTACCTTGTGACTGAAGATGATAACCTGTTTTCTTAAAATGGGTGCCGTTGTTTGACCTAATCTTTTCGGGGAAAACCTTTATTAGATTGATCATATCGATTTAATAAAACCTCAACACGCTCAAACTTGACCCTACATAAACTCACCTCCCCCCTCTGTCCCTGAAACAGGGACAGTGTTAGTCGTAGTAATAGTAGTAGTAGTAGTAGTAGTGGTAGTAGTTTCAGAAACATCCAAGAAAAAGAAAAGGCAGCTGATAGTCAAGTGCAGCAAGAACAGAGGCGGAGGACAGGTCATGTTGGAGGTCACTGTTCGCTTTTGCAATAGTACTTTGATATTTTACAACACCTAGTGAATTATTGTGGCCTCAATAATTCACTAAATAGTCGTATTTAATTTAGTCTATCTATGATGGGACAATGAACAGAAACATTAAGTTCAGAAACAGATATGTTCTGTACCAGATTATATCTAAATAGCTACTTTCCATCTGCAGTCCCTGGCTACCTAAATTAAAGGGATCCAAAAATCAAGCAATACATTTATGACACTAATTTACCATAATTAATAATATATATACATTCATAATAATTAATAATCAACAAATAATCATACTATAGCATGTAATCAATTTTAAGAAAAGTCCTAAAATGCCCCTTCATGGACATATTCTTAATATACAATACAACCACACCTTATTTACATCATCACACAAAGATAATACATGCTCTTGTTCACATCTGTCATCATTCGTAAAAACAACTAAGATTTTAACAGCCATACCTCACAATTTACAACAAAAAAATGCTCTCATGGATAAATATAATACACATTAAGTTGATGTGTCAACATAATGCCCCTCTTAGTGACCGTGTGAGCAGCCTTGATTGCTCCAAAGCCACTTTTTAATTTCAAATTTTCTATTACTTTTGTTATAACGGGGAGAAGGCTAATTGTACTTATTGATGTCTTGTTTATTTCCTGCTTTATGGATTTAATTATAGTAGCAGTTTCTCCACGTGGTAGGGAAAGTGTTTTCCGTTATTGATTTATTTATCTATTGTTGTTATACGAGCAATAATACAATCCTTATACGTTTTGAGGAAGATAGTGTCCAACCCGTATATATATATCTCTAGATCGTGAGTCTGATAATGCAGCGAAGATTTTGTTTAACTTTGTTTCATTTGTTAATTCTAAAATTAGTCCATCCTGAATAAATGACAATTATTTGCACTGATTTTGAGGGACTTTTTATTCAGGGTTTGTACAGACTAGATGAAATGTTCATTAAAATTATTACTTATGTCCAGACTGTCTGCGATAGTAGCGCCATTTAATATCAATTAAATTTGATTGATATTTAATGTTATAGTGTTGTCTCTTGTTTGCTCTCTTCCCGTAAGTTTGTACATGATTTTCCATAACTGTTCTAATGTTCCCTTTTTCAGCTTTGATTAATTCTAAGTGAAAGTCAGCCTTAGACTTCCGCATAAACATTGTAACTTTGTTCCTCAAAACTTTTAAAATCATACGATCTGTATTTAGACCTGTTATAATTCCTCTTATGAGAGCTGAGTCCCGATGTCTTATTAGAATCCAAATTGTTTTATTAATCCAATTGTATTTTTATTGTAGCACTCTTCTTTCTGGTTTTGTATTTGTGTATTTACAGATGATCTCTTTGATTTTTGTCATCCAAATGTAATTCTAGTAGGGCTGCTTATCCTTTGTATCATATAGAAGCCGTTTATAATATCCTTAAGTTTCTTTCTACGTGTTTTATTTAACCAGTCCAGATTAACGTCCCCCATGACGTTACTTCTTTCATACTGTGCTGTTTGAGGATGTCTGAAAATGAATCGAGAAACATGTCTTTTGCTGTGGTCGGTCGGTATACTACAATTACCTTGAAATACATTTCTGAGGAAAATGTGATTTTAATTTTAACATACTCAAATTGATCTACTTTTAATGTTTTCCCTTTCATAAATCATAATTCCTCCCCCCCTTTGTCACTCAATCTGTTTTTTCTGTAATCGTGTACCCCGGGACATTAATTCGAACAAAAGGTGTTGTGTGTTTAAACCATGTTTCCGATAGACAAGGCAACCCAGATTAGAGTCTGACAGTAACTGCTGTATTTGTTCAGTATGTTTCTCGTTGTAGAAAGTTTAATGGTGCGGACACGTTTGTTACTGAATACTTTCTACAGACTTCTGTCTGTCTGCGACTTTGTGTATGTAATAAGCAACTATAAATATTTGATATGCTTAATTTTGTTATTTTAGCTCAGCTGTTGTGTAGCTGCTAGCTCATTGTAGCCTACAGCAGGAGTGTCCAAATTGTAGCCAATAGCTATGTTTTTAACAGACAACCGAAATAATTGAAAATGTGGTATTTGCGTACCGGTCCAATCAGCGGCAGCTATGCCCTGTTTTAATCACTCGACCTAAATCTTTGGTTTCGTAGGCAGGACAGAGGACAAGGGAACAATGTGGGACAGCAATTGTCCATCCTATACCATGCTAATTGTTGTAAGGATAGTTCACATGAGCGGCCATACCTTGAGTCCCACCATATATAAGAGTCAAAAGGCTTCTACACTTTGGCGGTTTGGGTGGCAGGACACACGGACGCACCTCAGTCAGCCAGTGCTTTCACATAGGACAGTTGGAGCAGTCCCCGTCCTCCATTCGTTCCTGGGAGGCGTCCCCAGTAGTTGTCAGCTGATGTCGTGCTGTCAGGCAACATCAGGAAGTTCCTTCTGTGCGGTATTGAATTGTCAGGGCACAGTTTGTAAGCAGGTCATTACAAGTTGTGTGCAGGTTGACCACAAAGGAATGCTTCAAAGATTGTGTTGAACATTGTCCGTTGACACTTATGTCCAGCAGGGGTCTGTTTGTATCCCGCTGTTCGTCCTGCTGTGGCACCTGTATTTTCTGTGAGCATGTTCTGGCTACAACTTTGGAGCTTGTCTTGTTCAGTCCCCCGGCTGCATAACAGTTTCCACCCCAGCTTGACCTAGCACAACCGCGACTACCACCCAAGTCCGTCTGTATGGTTTTACGTTTTGTTGAGGTTTTTTCCCTCCAGAATTTGGAACTCCAAACATGCACACCCATCGTTTTCATATCCTCTCGGTTAGTTCAATTTTGCATATCACGTTTTAAAATCACGGTCTTAACTATCCCATTAAATGTTAATCAATAACCCTAATTCAAAGATTATACGTACTACTTCATGTGTATTTAAGTACCCTTTTAATTCACTTAAAGATTATAAGTTAATTTAAACTATCATTTGTCTATCAGTAGGTTCGAGCAAGCTGTCATGCTTGCACTCTGACCTCCCGCTGTGCGTGATATTCTCCAAAACAAAAGTTTTTATTCACGTTTCTCCTTGTCTTTCAGCTAAATCTTTTAATCTTTTAACTTTTAACGTCCGCACTGTGTTTATTTTTATTGTCTGCATTTTAATTTTGCTTTTATTTTCTTTCATTCCACTTTGTTGTCTGTGAAGCACTTTGAGTCTGCCCTGTGCATGAAAAACGCCACACAAACAAAGCTGCCCCGCCTTGCCTTGCCTTTCTCCGTCTGGTTATCCAACCTAGTCACAACAAACACACAAGGCCATGCTCTAAGTGACAGGCCCAATCACACTTCTCCTCTTTTTAACACTTTACATATCGGCTCTTATTCTAATTATTAATGTAGGCTGTTATTTGTAATTATTATTCAACACTATTCACAGCAAACGGTTGTAAAGTTATAGTTATTCGCATTATACTCTCAAAATCTATAGCTAACTGAAAGCTGTTGAGATTTGGTTTGCCTCCTTCATTTATTCTGTTATGCCATTATCTTCTTTTAGCTCACACCCAGAAGTATGGTGTACTGCAATGTCTAAATAAAAATAAATTACTCCAAATTAAAATGTCAGACTACACTTTAAAGTTACCCGACTTAAACTTACTTTTATTAAATTAATTTCCAAACTCACCTCCACCACAGCAGACATCTTCCTCAATCCTATCCCAATACTCCCATAAATTAGAAAGGTGTTTCACAATAGTGGTTAAGTAGTTGTTTTGAGTAATAGATCTCAATATGGGGAAATTAATAAGACTAAATTTGCCCTAGTGTGTGACTGTTGTCTGTCTATCTATCTGTGTTGGCCCTGTGATGAGGTGGCGACCTGTCCAGGGTGCAAAGTCAAATTGTGAAACAAAAATTAAAGTTAAATCAAGTGGAAATTGACAGAGTATATGAACTACATTCTTGAGAATAGTAATTGATCATTAATATGTTGGAAGCCGCATATTGAACATATTGAAGAAAAATATCCAAATCCATTGCCATTCGGTATAAAGTAAAACACATGCTGAATAAGAAATGTCTGCATATGTTATGTCATTTATTTATTTTTTTCCATATGTAACATTGTTTTGAAGTTTGGGGGAATGTTTATAGAAAAAATATAGACCCAATACTTAACCTTAAAAGACTCATTTCAATAATACACAAAACATGCTACTATGATCATACCAATCCATTTTTTATAAGTTATAATGTGTTAAATGTTCAGATAATTTAATTTTAAAACAATGGCAATTATGTTTCGAGTAAAGAACAACATCCTTCCTGTTTGTATTCTTAGCTTATTTACATTATGAGGAGAAACCTATCATTTACGGGGGATATTGATTTTTGAAATAGGTCAAGTAAAATAAAAATACAAATACAAATGTATTTCAGTTTTAGGAGGTAAATGATGGACCATCCTCAGTGATGAGCTGAACACATGTAGTTTTTTGTTATGGTTTAAGAGACCCTTGAAAAGTAAGGTTTTTTGAGCATTATGAAATATAGTAACAAATACTTTCATCTTTTAACGTTGATGTTCCAGGTAATTTAATGTTCAGTGAATGTATAGGATAGGCCAATATAACCTTTGGCTTCCGCCTATTCCTTTTTCGGTCATTCTTTTCATTTTCTTTTCTTTCTGTGTGTAAATGTGTATGATTGTTAATATGTCTAATCTGTACGGTTAAACTGCTCACACAAAATGGTTGAAGGTTGATTATAATACCAAAATAAACTTATTTCATCTATTCATTCATTATAGTTTTATTCCATTTTGCATGTAATTATTCTTATTGATTTCTTCCCATTTCACTCAAACAACTAAACAAACAAACAAATAAACAAACTTGCAGCTAACCACAATCAACAGCATACCATTTACGAATACCTTCATTTGTCACTTTCTCATCTTTTCTTCACTTTCGTTTTCCTTTACAAACAACATCCTGTATCCATCTCTTCCTTACACTTCACACAATGTTTCTATTTTCTGTTGTCCTAGAAACCATTCACGTAACGTAAGGTTATAAACATCCTTTTCCCATATTTTCTCAAACCATCCTCTTCACCCTCAATCTTCCTTCACCTGCTCTCTCTTCCTCTCTCTCTCACTCTCTCTCCTTCTCTCACAATACAAACACAATAATCCAAAATAATCAGTCTTATAAAATAATTTTAGCTTTAGATATGATTTAGGGCAGTGGTTTTCAACCTTTTTTCTCAGTAAAATAAAGAAATAAAATACAGCATAATGTCATCAATTTCTGATTTATTAAATTGTATAACAGTGCACCATATTGCTCATTTGTTGTGGTCTTACTTGACTTATTTGGACAACAACAAAAAAATACAAGAATAACTAAAACGTTTAAAAAAATTAAACAAGTGATTAAATTATGATAAAGATTTGTATACATATAATCAATCATCAACCTTCTATGTATATTGTAATAGTGATCCATCTGGACTCGTGAACTTAATTCCAAATATTTATTTTGTTGAAGTGTTATTCTATAAATATATTTATAAGGGATTTTTGAATGGTTGCTATTTTCAGAATATTTAAAAATCTTACGTACCCCATGGCATACCTTCAAGTACCCCCTTTTTGTCCGGGCGGAAACACCATACCCTCCTTTGAGAACTACTGATTTAGACTATAAGAATCCGTTGTCCCACATTAAACTGTACAACTCCTCTCTGGGGTCTAGGATGACAGGGAATGCAAAACAATACTTTTTTATAACATGGTCGCTAATGACTAGTTTCTCTTATTTTACTGTTCTATTTTTATTCTCATTGTGATATTTTTTTCTATTTTGTTTCCATTCATACCTTTATTAGTTACTGTTTACTTTTTACTTCTTCTTCCTGAGGGAACTCTCCTGAAGGAATCAATAACATGCTATCCATCTATCTATCTATTGTTAACCCGAGCACAATTCATGACGTCTCGTCCTTGTAACACTGGACAGATTTCTTATCTTGCAGACATTTATTTCCATTTAGTTTTATTCTCTACATGTAATTCTACATGCACCTTCATTTATCCCTTTGAAATTTGCTTTCTTTTGTTATTTATTTCAATTATTGTTTTGCTGTTAGCTTACGTTCTCATTCTTTGTCTGTCTTCTGATTGGAATTTGTTTAACGTTTCTCTACGTTTTGTTTTGACTATGGTGCTGAGTCTGGCGTCTCTTATCTGTACTTCTTCAAACTCCATGTAGCACAGATGTTTTTAGATGTTTTAGAATATAAATTTAAATTTTACTTCATCGTGATTATTCTTGAAATAATTAAAATGTCAAATATAATTAAATAATCAATTTACCTTTATTAAATTTAATTTTATTGAATTTACTTATTTAACTTTATTTAATGTGTTTGCTATATCATTATTAATTCAAAGCTACAGTGTGTTCCAACCTATGATGTGCGTGCGTGTGTGTGTGTGTGTTTGTGTGTTTGTCTCAACTTCCACACAGGAACTGGATGGATCAGATAAGCAACAAGGCTGTTCAATACAGTATATTACACACATAATTAATGACTAATGAATTTAACAATGCGTCAATGTCCCCGTCCAAATGTAGGTATTGATATTTAAATGTTTATTTATTCATATATAGTATATTTTACTTTTCCTATTACCAAAACCAACCTGTCAGCACTCTCCTCAGACTGAGTACAGCTGTCCACTATATATATATATATATATTTTTTTTAAACCTAGCTCAATGCTAATCTAATCCAATGCTATCCTGTACATATGCTAACCTAGCTCAATGCTATGCTAACAGTGTCACACCTCTTCGGCCCACGTCTCGTGCAGCTGTCACTTACACAGCCTCGTCACAATGACACACTCTTATCTCAAAATGTCTCCCAGCTGAGCCTTCTTTTTCTTTTATATGCGTCATACACGCACACAGACAATTCGCCAGAGAGCGAGAGCCTCAGAGGGGCCTTTTTCCGTACTCAAAATCTCTGTGCCTTCTTACAACTATAATATCGCACAGTCTCAATCACCAGCACAGTTAAAAACAAATTCAAATGACTGGAATTCGCTCGCAGCGCCAAAGGGGGGGGAGTACTGGGCTTCCCTGCTTAGGCTGCTGCCCCCGCGATCCAACCTCCGAGAGCGGAATAAGATAATTAAATGGATAGATCATTCACTCATATGTTTTCTGTACATAAACTTTGTCTACTTTCTCACAAGCACACACATTTTGGACAATTTCCCAGCTTTTGCAGATCAGCGGGGGTGCGAAAAAAGCGTGAGGGAACTCTCACAAAAGCGTGAGGGAGGGAGGTGAGGAGGAGGGGGGTATGCTTGCCTTTCAGAAGAGGGGAATAACACAGATAAAACCTGTGCTACACAAAAGTTATTAAATTACGCATATATCTAAATGTACCAACATAAACTGACTCACTCAATACCCACACATTTCAGTATTCATCATTATACACACACAATAATAAATTACAATACCACCCCAAGGTCCGGACAATTATAAACAACTAATGCACGCCGTCTCATTAACACAAAACCAGGTCCCGTCATTACTCATACAACGGCGATTAACCCATTCAGCGGAGCAACACCTGCGCTTCCTCCCTGACCAACACGGAAAAACCTGGCCTAACGCCCAGTAGGATCACTAGGAATCACCCAACAATCCTACAGACTCGTGTCTGGTCAGTCCATATAGTTTCACCAAGTTTCACCAAAGCTCTACCATATGCAGCCCGATCTCTACCTGTCTATTTGCAGCAAATTTCCAAATTCGTCGTGACAACTATCCGCTCAGTTGATCTCCTTTACCGGAGTCAATGAACGGTCACCTATAAGAGGCTTTTCCCACCGCTGCAGTTTCCACATAGACAGATATGTCGCACCTTCATAGACGTCATCAATTTATATGGGCCAAATGTCACACCAGTTAGCAAATCTTGCCTATAATTTAGCTGTATCCAACTCTGACTAATCTGATGCACTTGCAGAAAGAAGCCTCCTTTTCCGACAACGATAGAGGAGGAAGAGGTTAAGAAATGTATTCGTCTCACATCGTCTATGCTCAAACACTCCAAACCACCAAAATTCTATTAACAATCCCCTTATAGCTAAAAACAAGAAATCACAAGTTTTCAACAAACACACAGACAAATGATCACATATAAAACAACTCAATCCAACCATAATTTACCCCATTCCAGGTTGTTTTTGGAGAACCTGACTAAACCTATCTTTTATCAAAAACAGGTTCAGCAATTAGTCTTATCGATCCGGCTCTCTCCAGGCAGAAAATGTTTACACAATAAGCAAACTGCTTACCTTGTGATGCGCGCGTGCAACACATTGTCTGCCTGACAGAGAGAGCGGGAGCGGCTGTCGACCTGTAGCTTCTGGGCCATCCTGTTCGTGACGCCAATTTGTGAGGTGGATTGTCCGAGGCTTAAACAGGCAACAAAAGTAGTTTAGTACAACAAATTTATTTACCCATTATCAAAAGTGCAGGTTGAATTGAGTTGTCCGTGCAAGCAGACACAATGTACTCCGGAGCAAACAAGACACACACAAGCCAAAATCACTCTCGAGTCCCGGTCTTCTGCCATTTTTTATATGTCTCTTGTGCGTCACTGTTTTTATCTCGTGCGTCATGATTGTTTTTGCAACATCCTTGGACTCCCCAATCATACCCAAACAACCAAAACATTCTGTAGACAGGTTGGCACGACTTAATATTCACTTTTGTCCGGGGACACAGAATAGAAGAGAAATCAAATGAGCATACATTCTTGACAGACATGAAATATAGGTCAAAGGTCAGAAATTCTACTACAAAATCACAACAACAAAAAAATCACAATTTCTTTTAATACAGTGTTGATCTGGAAAGGTTTGCCTCTGCATTTTGATGGTGTGGCACCGAACGGAGATGTTGACATGCGGAGTAAGCACCCTGCATTGTCTTGCTAGTGTGTGTGTGACAATCATTGGTACTTTAACTTTAACAGGTGACTTTTCAAATGATGCTACATATTAGCAGTAATGCTACTTTTTATAGCAACGCTTTTGCTCCACACTTGACAAATTACGGTTGTCTGTTCAACATCTTCCCGCTTGAAGCCAAACCACCGCCAGACGATGGACCCCCTGCTGTTTTTTGGGGGAATTAATTCTTCCTTCATTTGTTACCAGATTCGCACCTTCTCTCTCTCGTATTACCACTAGCATCACAGCTAACGTTAGCCATGCTGCTACCTCTCATGCGAGGACGTATACGTATGTGACATATGTAAGAAGGTGCGCTTGTTTTATGTCTCTGTGAGAAGGAGAGACAAGAAAGAGTGAGAAGAGCATGTAGTGTAATGCCTGCAGCTAAAAGCAACTGCGTGAGAACGTATACTCCAATATCACCATATAGTCATTTTCTATATCGCACAGAGACAAACCCGTGATATATCGCGCATATCGATTAATCGCCCAGCCCTAATACACAGTATATTTTGTTCTTAAAATAATTCAATAAAAAAAATTTTAAATACTAAATATTGGTATAAAATGTGTATGAACAGTATATTTTGTTCTTAAATTAATTCAATAAAATAATGTTTTTTAAAATACTAAATATTGGTATAAAATGTGTATAAACAGTATATTTTGTTCTTAAATTAATTCAATAAAATATTGTTTTTTAAAATACTAAATATTGGTATAAAATGTGTATAAACAGTATATTTTGTTCTTAAATTAATTCAATAAAATAATGTTTTTTAAAATACTAAATATTGGTATAAAATGTGTATAAACAGTATATTTTGTTCTTAAATTAATTCAATAAAATAAGGTTTTTTAAAACACTAAATATTGGTATAAAATGTGTATAAACAGTATATTTTGTTCTTAAATTAATTCAATAAAATATTGTTTTTTAAAATACTAAATATTGGTATAAAATGTGTATAAACAGTATATTTTGTTTTTAAATTAATTCAATAAAATAATGTTTTTTAAAATAATAAATATTGGTGTAAAATGTGTATAAACAGTATATTTTGTTCTTAAATTAATT
This sequence comes from Entelurus aequoreus, assembly GCF_033978785.1. Lineage (NCBI taxonomy): Eukaryota > Metazoa > Chordata > Actinopteri > Syngnathiformes > Syngnathidae > Entelurus > Entelurus aequoreus. The sequence continues at coordinate 1,899,986 of NC_084744.1, forward strand.
CAATAAAATAATGTTTTTTAAAATACTAAATATTGGTATAAAATGTGTATAAACAGTATATTTTGTTCTTAAATTAATTCAATAAAATATTGTTTTTTAAAATACTAAATATTGGTATAAAATGTGTATAAACAGTATATTTTGTTTTTAAATTAATTCAATAAAATAATGTTTTTTAAAATACTAAATATTGGTATAAAATGTGTATGAACAGTATATTTTGTTCTGAAATTAATTCAATAAAATAATGTTTTTTAAAATACTAAATATTGGTATAAAATGTGTATAAACAGTATATTTTGTTCTTAAATTAATTCAATAAAATAATATAACTTTAAATACTAAATATTGGTATAAAAGGTGTATATATTGTATCTGCTGATGTAGTTCTGTAGTTGCCAAATATGGGTGTTTATAATCGGTGCATCTGGAGGTGAAATAAGTGTACAAAAAAAAGAAGACATTCTAAAACATTCAAATGTCATTTAGTTGCCGTGGTTGCGTGCTGTCCCTAATGATGTGGCCAGGTGCAGAGGTCGTAAGTAACAACGCTCGTGAAGGAGGCGACGTGACGTTATCTTGAGAGTCCCCCACCCCTCCCAGTCGGGCCTGATGTTGGCGTGGAGGTCAGGCGGCGCTTATTTGGCAGACAATGGGCAGCATTTGGCAGATAGTCCAAGTCATTTATGTGCAGATACCAGGACCTGATGTCCGTGTGGACCAGGAAATGACTTGGTATTGTGTGGCTAATGGAGTCATTGTGTGCAAGGTCACGTGCTCCTCCGGCGTCCTGCTGCTGGAGGCCTTCTACGGGGGTTCTCACCGCCAGCTGACGGACCTGCTGAGCGCCCAGCTGGACTCCTGTTGCGTCTTCACGCTGCCCGCCAAGAAGTGGCACTGGAGGGCCCGGACCTCGGCGCTCTACTTCAGCCAGAGTGTCCCGCCCTGCCCCGCCTACAGGTGAGCCCACAGCGAGACCCCCACCCCGCGCCCCCGGATCTGTGTGACCTGCGTGGCTCCTCCCGCAGGGTCCTGTTCTGCAGTTCGGTTCTGAACCTGTGCGAGCTGGTGGCTCTGAGGCCTGACCTGGCCCGCCTCAAAAAGGTTCTGTACTTCCACGAGAACCAGCTGGCGTATCCGGTCCGCAAAGACCAGGACCGGGACTTCCAGTACGGCTACAACCAGGTTCTGTCATGGTAAGACTTCACTTCCTGTGGTCCCAATGCCAGGGCGTGCTGACGTGTGCCCTCGCTCCGCCTGGCAGCCTGGTGGCGGACGTGGTGGTCTTCAACTCCGCCTACAACATGGACTCCTTCCTGTCCGCCATCCCCTCCTTCCTCAGGAAGATGCCGGACCACCGGCCCAAAGGTTTGGCCCAGCTGATCCGGCCCAAATGCCAGGTGCTTCACTTCCCGCTCCACTTGGCCGACGTCAGCGGGTTAGTCTCAGCAGGCCCCGCCCCCTTTTGCTAGTCAACATGTGGCGTCCTCAATGGTCACTTTGATCTTTAATCAAAGAAGATCAACTTTAATCATCAAAACATCTGCTGAGCACCTTCATCCTCTAATCCTGCACCTCATCCTCATCACACACACACACCAACACACACACACACACACGCACTCGCACACACACTCCATCCTTATCCGTGTGTGTGTGTAAATGGTCAGTCCTGCTGGACAAGGTATTGCAGTAAAGTCCTGGCACCCACACACATACAAACCCGTTTCCATATGAGTTGGGAAATGGTGTTAGATGTAAATATAAACGGAATACAATGATTTGCAAATCATTTTCAAGCCATATTCAGTTGAATATGCTACAAAGACAACATATTTCATGTTCAAACTCATAAACTTTATTTTTTTTTGCAAATAATAATTAACTTGAAAAAAGGCAAATTCATGTTACACAGCCATTGTTTACTGCCACTAAACCTGCAGAAAACAGTTCTTCTCAAGTTAGTTCTGCTCCTTGTTTTCCATACGTCATTAGAAATGTCAATAATTATCCATATCGACCGATATAACAATAATATTTAAATAATTACTGCATAGCAAAAAAATCCTTTCCATAGTTAAATAAGAATAACAGGGCAAATTCATGTTACACAGCCGTTATTTCCTGCCACTAAACCTGCAGAAAACAGTTCTTCTCAAGTTAGTTCTGCTCCTTGTTTTCCATACGTCATTAGAAATGTCAATAATTATCTATATCGACCGATACAACAATAATATTTAAACAATTACTGCATAAAAACAATTCCTTTCCATAGTTAAATAAAAAATAACAGGGCAAATTCATGTTACACAGCCGTTATTTCCTGCCACTAAACCTGCAGAAAACAGTTCTTCTCAGGTTAGTTCTGCTCCTTATTTTCCATACGTCATAAAAAATGTCTATAATGATCTATATCGACCGATATAACAATAATATTTAAATAATTACTGCATAGCAAAAATTCATTTCCATAGTTAAATAAAAATAACATGGCAAATTCATGTTACACAGATGTTATTTCCTGCCACTAAACCTGCAGAAAACAGTTCTTCTCAAGTTAGTTCTGCTCCTTATCTTCCATACGTCATTAGAAATGTCAATAATTATCTATATCGACCGATATAACAATAATATTTAAACAATTACTGCATAAAAAAAATTCCTTTCCATATTAGATGAAAATAACAAGGCAAATTCATGTTACACAGCCGTTATTTCCTGCCACTAAACCTGCAGAAAACAGTTCTTCTCAGGTTAGTTCTGCTCCTTATTTTCCATACGTCATTAAAAATGTCAATAATTATCTATATATACCGATATAACAATATTTAAATAATTACTGCTTAACAAAAATTCCTTTCCATAGTTAAATAACAATAACATGGCAAATTCATGTTACACAGCCGTTATTTCCTGCCACTAAACCTGCAGAAAACAGTTCTTCTCAGGTTAGTTCTGCTCCTTATTTTCCATACGTCATAAAAAATGTCTATAATGATCTATATCGACCGATATAACAATAATATTTAAATAATTACTGCATAGCAAAAATGTATTTCCATAGTTAAATAAGAATAACAGGGCAAATTCATGTTACACAGCCGTTATTTCCTGCCACTAAACCTGCAGAAAACAGTTCTTCTCAAGTTAGTTCTGCTCCTTATTTTCCATACGTCATTAGAAATGTCAATAATTATCTATATCGACCGATATAACAATAATATTTAAACAATTACTGCATAAAAACAATTCCTTTCCATAGTTAAATAAGAATAACAGGGCAAATTCATGTTACACAGCCGTTATTTTCTGCCACTAAACCTGCAGAAAACAGTTCCTCTCAAGTTAGTTCTGCTCCTTATTTTCCATACGTCATAAAAAATGTCTATAATGATCTATATCGACCGATATAACAATAATATTTAAATAATTACTGCATACCAAAAAATCTTTTCCATAGTTAAATAAAAATAACAGGGCAAATTCATGTTACACAGCCGTTATTTCCTGCCACTAAACCTGCAGAAAACAGTTCTTCTCAAGTTAGTTCTGCTCCTTATTTTCCGTACGTCATTAAAAATGTCAATAATTATCTATATCGACTGATATAACAATAATATTTAAATAATTACTGCTTAACAAAAATTCCTTTCCATTGTTAAATAAAAATAACATGGCAAATTCATGTTACACAGCCGTTATTTCCTGCCACTAAACCTGCAGAAAACGGTTCTTCTCAGGTTAGTTCTGCTCCTTATTTTCCATACGTCATTAGAAATGTCTATAATGATCTATATCGACCGATATAACAATAATATTTAAATAATTACTGCATACCAAAAATGTATTTCCATAGTTAAATAAAAATAACAGGGCAAATTCATGTTACACAGCCGTTATTTCCTGCCACTAAACCTGCAGAAAACAGTTCTTCTCAGGTTAGTTCTGCTCCTTATTTTCCATACGTCATTAGAAATGTCTATAATGATCTATATATACCGATATAACAATAATATTTAAACAATTACTGCATAAAAACAATTCCCTTCCATAGTTAAATAAAGATAACAGGGCAAATCCATACGTCATTAGAAATGTCAATAATTATCTATATCGACCGATATAACAATAATATTTAAATAATTACTGCATAAAAACAATTCCCTTCCATAGTTAAATAATAATAACAGGGCAAATTCATGTTACACAGCCGTTATTTCCTGGCACTAAACCTGCAGAAAACAGTTCTTCTCAAGTTAGTTCTGCTCCTTATTTTCCGTACGTCATTAAAAATGTCTATAATGATCTATATCGACCGATATAACAATAATATTTAAATAATTACTGCTTAACAAAAATTCCTTTCCATTGTTAAATAAAAATAACAGGGCAAATTCATGTTACACAGCCGTTATTTCCTGCCACTAAACCTGCAGAAAACGGTTCTTCTCAGGTTAGTTCTGCTCCTTATTTTCCATACGTCATTAGAAATGTCTATAATGATCTATATCGACCGATATAACAATAATATTTAAACAATTACTGCATAAAAACAATTCCCTTCCATAGTTAAATAAAGATAACAGGGCAAATCCATACGTCATTAGAAATGTCAATAATTATCTATATCGACCGATATAACAATAATATTTAAATAATTACTGCATAAAAACAATTCCCTTCCATAGTTAAATAATAATAACAGGGCAAATTCATGTTACACAGCCGTTATTTCCTGGCACTAAACCTGCAGAAAACAGTTCTTCTCAAGTTAGTTCTGCTCCTTATTTTCCGTACGTCATTAAAAATGTCTATAATGATCTATATCGACCGATATAACAATAATATTTAAATAATTACTGCTTAACAAAAATTCCTTTCCATAGTTAAATAAAAATAACATGGCAAATTCATGTTACACAGATGTTATTTCCTGCCACTAAACCTGCAGAAAACAGTTCTTCTCAAGTTAGTTCTGCTCCTTATTTTCCATACGTCATTAGAAATGTCAATAATTATCTATATCGACCGATACAACAATAATATTTAAATAATTACTGCATAAAAACAATTTCTTTCCATAGTTAAATAAAAATAACAGGGCAAATTCATGTTACACAGCCGTTATTTCCTGCCACTAAACCTGCAGAAAACAGTTCTTCTCAGGTTAGTTCTGCTCCTTATTTTCCATACGTCATTAAAAATGTCAATAATTATCTATATATACCATACAACAATAATATTTCAATAATTACTGCATAACAAAAAATCCTTTCCATAGTTAAATAAAAATAACATGGCAAATTCATGTTACACAGCCGTTATTTCCTGCCACTAAAAGGTTGAAGGTCAAAGCTGCTTTCTTCCCCTCCCAGGCTGCTGCCCAGACACAAAGTCCTACGTGGATCCCCCCTGCTGCCTCACGCCCATGACACGGTCGCAGCACACACCTCAGAGAGGTACACAAGCATGAAAGGAATCTGTCCTCCATCTTGACTTTCTATCTGACCTCGACAGGGCTGCGCCACCTCCTCAGCAGTCTGGTCCGGAGAGCCTAGAAGGTTCTCCTGTTGGGCCGCTGCACATCGTCTGGCCTCACAGGTGGTGAGTTAACATTGATTATGATCATTACTGTAATATTAGGACAATATCATGGCTAGAATCATTATTGTTATTATTATTATAGATCATCACCATAATGAAAACAATTATTACATCTTTAAACATTTGTGTCAATAAATGATTTAATGGCAAAATATATTTTTCATATTCATTTTTCAAATATTTAATTAATTATTCCACTATTTAATCTTTTTTATGATTTAATCAAATATTTGTTTTAGTTAATTATTTCATTATTTCATTATTTTACAATGTAATTGTCAGTCAAAATGTTACAATTGTGACGAATTCAGGACCGGATGAGGTAGAGGGCAGACGTGTGAGAGGAGGGCTCCGACCAAACTTTTCATTTACTCTTTAAAAGTCTAACTACTTCACGGTATTCTTTCCTGGCTGACGCACCCTTTTTTGTGCGAGATAGTGTGGCTATTGCGACGTGATGAGCAGCTCGAAGACAAAATCGGCAACAGCAATAACTCGAGCAGCGAGCGTCTCGGCTAAACTAGCTAACATGGCGGCCGCAGCAGCAGCTTCAGGGTCGGAAGACAAGAGAGCCGAATTCGAGGGTCAATCTGACCCAGTCACCAAGAACGACATCGAGGCTCTCCTCAATAAACAGCGCGATAGCTTCAAGGCTGATATGGCTTTTTTGATTCAACAGTCGACTGAGTCCCTGAAGCAGTCAGTCGATTTATTAGGACAACAGGTGACGTCATTTAACTGCCGGCTGACTAGAACCGAAGTTACAGTGGGTGAAAACTTTGAAAAACTCACCGAGATGGAAGCCGCTGTGAAGTCTCTGCAGTCCCAAACTACGGTGCTCCTGGAACGAGTGGACGACCTCGAAAACCGGTCTCGCCGCTCTAATTTGAGGATTATCAACATCCCAGAGGGAAGCGAGAAGGAGCAAGATCCGACCAAATTTGCGTCTGACTTGCTAATGGCGATAGCGGGTCCTGATGTCTTCAGCATCCCACCGGAGATAGAGAGAGCTCACCGCTCCCTCGGTCCCAGACCATTGGATGCTGGCGCCGGAAAACCGCGGACTTTCATTGTTAAATTCCTCCGTTTCCAGGAGAAAGAAAAAGTCCTCAGATGGGCCAGACAACATAAATTGGATTACCGCGGCACCGAGCTGAGAGTTTACCCGGACATCAGCCCTACTTTGGCCAAGAAACGAGCTGCTTTCAACCCCGTCAAAAATGCGCTCTACCTGAAAGGAATTAAATTTCGCTTGCTGCACCCCGCCCGTCTCCAGGTATCCTTCAGAAATGAAAACTTGTACTTTGAGTCTCCACAAAAAGCCCAGGACTTTTACGACGAGCGCATCGCTCCCACAGGTTAGTGGAAGATGACTTTGTATGGAAGACGTTTCAGGCCAAAATTACGTTGAAGAGGACATTAACGGGTGCGTCAGAAAAACAATGGACATTGTTTATTTAGGCTTGCAGGCAACTAATCATCCTGTTGTGCAACTTATTTGAGGTATGGTTATATTTGTTGGTCAATTTCTGCAATGCAACTTCTTTTTTGTCTTATTTATTTATTTATTAAATTATTTTTTTTTTTTTGCTTATTCCTATTTAAGTGTCATCTACTGTACATTATAGACACATTAGCAGATACAGGAGCCCTATCTGCTCGGTGATATTAGTTCACAGATTAATGTCATACGGAAGTAATAGAGTTTATGGAGTCCCGCTGCTAGTTCTAGTTCTTAGGACAAGCTTAGGGTGGTTTAGGAGTGTATATTTGTTCTTTGTTGCTATGGGTTTTTTTGGGGGGGTTTTGTGTGTTAGGTCCTACAAATTTGTCTTTTCTTTTAGTCCTATCTGTATGTTAATACCACTTCCTTCTACAAGGCATTGTGTCATCTCACCATATTTTTTATAAATGTGATTATGGCTAATACAAACAAAAAAGGGTTATCTTGCTTGAGATTTGTTTCTTGGAACATTAAAGGGATCAATGGCCCAGTTAAAAGAGGTAGAGTATTTTCCCATTTAAAACACCTTAAAACTGAAATTGCTTTCCTACAAGAGACTCATCTGACCACTAAGGATCACCATAGATTAAAGGCCTCATGGGTTGGACAATCTTTTCACTCACATTTTAGCAGTAAAGCAAGGGGCACAGCTATTTTAATACACAAAAGAATCCAGTTTAGCCCAACAAATGTCATAACTGACCATCAAGGTCGTTTTGTAATAGTCTCGGGTTCTCTTAATAATATGTCTGTTGTCCTTGCCAACCTTTATGCACCCAATTGGGATGATGAAGCATTTATTAGGAAAGTGTTTTCACTTTTGCCAGACCTCAGTTCTCATCGTTTAATATTGGGGGGGGACCTGAACTGTGCAATAGACCCGTTGCTAGACAAATCTAGTCCAAGGCAGGGCCCCCCATTAAAAATGGCCAAAACAATTTCAAATCTCATGGGTCAAATAGGAGGTGTGGACCCGTGGCGCTTTCTTTACCCAGATAAAAAACAATTTTCTTTTTATTCTCAGGTCCATAAAACTTTTTCAAGGATTGACTACTTTTTCATAGATGATAATCTCCTTCCGGCTGTCGATAATGTAGAATATTCAACAATAGTGATATCTGACCATGCTCCATTGTCACTTGATCTTTCGTTTACACTCTTTAAAAAAACGCAGACTCCATGGAGGTTTAATTGCACACTACTCAATGATGACGGATTCTGCAAAACAATTTCCAAAGTGATAGATGATTTTCTTGTCACCAACAACTCTACTCCCATATCCCCGTCTTTACTTTGGGAGACATTAAAGGTGGTAGTCCGGGGAGAGATTATTTCTTATTCAGCAAGACAAAACAAATTGAGAAGACAAAAACAGGAGCAGCTCATGGAAAGTATAACAGAATTGGACAGACAACTATCAGTATCTCCATACCCTGATCTGGTTAAAGATAGACAAAATCTGCAAATGAACTATAATTTATTGTCAACACAAGAAACTGAAAAATTACTCTTACGATCGCGTGGCTTCCTGTACGAGCACGGTGAGAAGGCAGGGCGCCATCTATCACGCCAAATTAAAAGCCAGTCAGCATCTCGGCAAATTCGACAAATCAGAACCCTCACAGATGAACTTACAGTCATTCCTTCAGTCATTAATGACACCTTCAAATCATTCTACTCTGAACTATATACTTCACAATGCGCTGCTGATAAAACAATCATGTTGCGTTTCCTGGATAACTTGAAATTTCCATCCATAACTACTACTCAAGAGAGCGCTTTGGATCAACCTTTAGTAATCCGGGAGATTGTAAATTCAATTAAACTAATGCAGAGCGGCAAGGCCCCTGGCCCAGATGGCTATCCTATAGAGTTTTATAAAAAATTCTCAGATAAACTGACTCCTCTCCTTTTAAATATGTACAATGACTCTCTGGACCGGGGTACCTTGCCTCAAACTCTCACAGAAGCGTCAATAACTTTATTACTAAAACCGGGCAAAGTTGATTCTGACTGTAGTTCTTACCGTCCCATCTCTCTCTTAAACGCTGATTATAAGATTTTAGCTAAAGCACTGGCCCTTCGCCTTGAATCAATTTTACCAAACATCATATCACCTGACCAAACTGGATTTATGAAAAACCGGCACTCTTTTTCCAACATTCGTAGCCTTCTTAACATTATTTTTTCTCCAGCATCCGAGGAGACGCCAGAAGTGGTGGTCTCTTTGGATGCAGAGAAAGCTTTCGACAGGGTGGAGTGGGGATATTTATTGGAGGTCTTAAAGAGGTTTAACATTGGGTCTAAATATATATCTTGGATAGCACTTCTATACTCTTCTCCTAGGGCTGCCGTAAGCACAAATGGGATGTTATCCCAATTTTTCACACTTGGCAGAGGTACACGGCAGGGGTGCCCTCTAAGCCCATTGTTATTTGTTACTGCAATCGAACCCTTGTCCATTGCTCTTAAATCGGCCGGTATCAGTAAAGGAATCCATAGATGCGGTCTAGAACACACACATTCTCTATACGCGGATGATTTACTATTGTTTATATCTGATCCAATCTCTACCATTCCAAAGATTATTGATTTGCTAAACAATTTTGGATCATTCTCTGGCTATAAATTGAATTTCGCTAAGAGTGAATGCTTCCCTGTGAATAATTTGGCCCTTGAGATCCCTGATGGATATTTCCCATTTAAGATGTCTAGGAACAGCTTCAAGTACTTAGGTGTACATATTTGTCGCAATCTACCAGCTCTCTACAAGGACAATTTTCCACCTCTAATCGACAAACTTAAATTAGATTTGGATAGGTGGAAAGATTTACACATAACTATTGCTGGCAGGGTAAACTGCGTCAAAATGAATGTGCTTCCTCGATTTTTGTATCTGTTTCAATGTTTGCCTATCTTTTTACCCAATTCCTTTTTTTGCATAATAAACAAACTAATTTCATCCTTTATATGGAAAGGCAAGACTCCCAGGATTAGAAGAGAGTTCCTGCAAAGGCATAGGTCCGTAGGTGGTTTATCACTCCCTAATCTAAAATACTACTATTGGGCAGCTAACATACACAAAGTGACTCTCTGGATCCAAGAACCTGAATTAATCTGGTGTAAATCTGAAGCTAGTTCCTGTTCTACCTCTCTCTTGGATCTACTTACATCAAAATTACCTTATCGACCATCCCAATTTACTTGTAGTCCAATCGTCATTTCTACCCTTAGAATCTGGTCTCAATTTAGAAATACTTTCGGCCTGCAGGGCTTATCCAACCACAGCCCCATTCATAATAACCACCTCTTCCTCCCTCCTAGCACAGATGTAGCGTTTTCTCTATGGAAGCAGTCAAACCTTAGCAGGCTAAAGGACTTATATATTGGTGATGTCTTCGCTAGTTTCAGTGAACTGTGTATAAAATTTGACCTACCAAAATCTCACCTATTTCGATACTTTCAGGTTCGTAATTTCGTTAAATTAAATAGTCTCTTTTTCCCTAATACTCCACCTAATTCGCTAATTGACTCAATTTTAGATATTCCCACAAATCAGAAAGGCCTAATCTCCAAAATCTACATCTTAATATCCCAGTTTAGTAAAACGTCTCTTGATAAAATCAGAGGGAATTGGGAAAAAGAGCTTGGCAGATCTTTAGATGATGGAGATTGGGATTCTGCCTTAACCCGAATTAACAACAGTACATCCTGTTCAAGGCTTAATTTAATACAATTTAAGGTTGTCCACCGTATTTATTTTACTAATTCCAAACTCTCCAAAATATACCCCAATATTTCGGATACTTGTAACAGATGTCACATGTCACCTGCAAACATGACGCACATGTTTTGGTCTTGTCCCCATTTGCTGGACTATTGGACAACTATTTTCAAACACCTTGCTAAGGCATTGGATTTAAACCTGACACCATGTGCAGAAATGGCTATTTTTGGGACGGTATCAGATCCCCAAATAAGGAGAAAATTTAAGGATAGTATCGCCTTTGCATCCTTATTAGCACGTAGGAGAATTTTGCTGGAGTGGAAGTCACCATTTTGCCCCAAAGCCTCCTTATGGCTTAAAGACCTTATGATTTATTTAGATCTGGAGAAAATAAAGTTTAATCTTAGGGGGGCACCTGGGAAGTTTTATTCTGTTTGGGGTGGTGTGGTTGACTACATAGCTAAATTAAAGACGCTATAGGACACATGAAAAGTTCACCTTTCACAAACCAGCTTCCTTTTTTTTATTTTTTTTTTACATTTATTCTGGGTGTATATTTATTATCTGCCTATGTTGAGAAGAAAGTGATGTACTAATTATTTTCCATTTGTGACTGTACCTTTAACTTATGTAGGACCTGGGGGGTGGGGGGGGGGGGGTTGTGTGTGTATGGGGTGTGTGTTGGGTTGCTGTTCGTGGGTGGGGGAAAAAAAAGGAAAATGTGATTACTGTTCTATTGTATAGTGTAATACCTGTCAAATTCAATAAAAACATTTATTAAAAAAAAAAATGTTACAATTGTACGTAAAGACGTCTAAAGGCTAATATTTATGTAAAAGTGTCATCAGTGTGTAAAAAGGTGTCAAAATGTTACAAGCTAACGCTAGCTGTGTGTGTAAACACGTATAAAGGCTAATGTTTGTGTAAAAGTGTCTTCAGTGTGTAAAAAGGTGTCAAAATGTTACAAGCTAACACTAGCTGTGTGTGTAAACACGTTTAAAGGCTAATGTTTGTGTAAAAGTGTCTTCAGTGTGTAAAAAGGTGTCAAAATGTTACAAGCTAACGCTAGCTGTGTATGTGAACACATTTAAAGGCTAATGTTTGTGTAAAAGTGTCTTCAGAGTGTAAAAAGGTGTCAAAATGTTACAAGCTAACACTAGCTGTGTGTGTAAACACGTTTAAAGGCTAATATTTATGTAAAAGTGTCAACCGTGTCAAAATGTTACAAGCTAACACTAGCTGTGTATGTAAACATGTTTAAAGGCTAATATTTATGTAAAAGTGTCTTCAGAGTGTAAAAAGGTGTCAAAATGTTACAAGCTAACACTAGCTGTGTATGTAAACATGTTTAAAGGCTAATATTTGTGTAAAAGTGTCTTCAGAGTATAAAAAGATGTCAACAGTGTCAACATGCTACAAGCTAATGCTAGCTGTGTATGTAAACAGGTTTAAAGGCTAATATTTATGTAAAAGTGTCAACAGTGTTAAAATGTTACAAGCTAACGCTAGCTGTGTGTGTAAACACGTTTAAAGGCTAATATTTATGTAAAAGTGTCTTCAGAGTGTAAAAAGTAGAGATGTCTGCAGGCCGATATTATCGGACGATATATGCTTTAAAATGTAATATCGGGAATTATCGGTATCATTTTTTTTTTATTATCGGTATCGTTTTATTTTTTATTTATTAAATCCACATAAAAAACACAAGATACACTTACAATTAGTGCACCAAGCCAAAAAACCTCCCTCCCCCATTTACACTCATTCACACAAAAGTGTTGTTTCTTTCTGTTATTAATATTCTGGTAGGTTCCTACATTATATATCAATATATATCAATACAGTCTGCAAGGGATACAGTCCGTAAGCACACATGATTGTGCGTGCTGCTGCTCCACTAATAGTACTAACCTTTAACACTTCATTTTACTCATTTTCATTCATTACTAGTTTCTATGTAACTGTTTTTATATTGTTTTACTTTCTTTTTTATTCAAGAAAATGTTTTTAATTTATTTATCTTATTTTATTTGATTAATTTTTAAAAAAAAGTACCTTATCTTCACCATACCTGGTTGTCCAAATTAGGCATAATAATGTGTTAATTCCACGACTGTATATATAGCAGTATCGGTTGATATCGGTTGATATCGGTAATTAAGAGTTGGACGATATCAGAATATGGGATATGGGCAAAGAGCCAGTATGGGACATCCCTAGTCAAAAGGTGTCCAGATGTGATAAGAGCAGTGCAGGAAAGTGAGCACTGTGTGC
>NC_084744.1:1915594-1970594 GCF_033978785.1 Entelurus aequoreus
TAGTATCAGTACTAGGCAGGGAGTACACATGGACTATAGTATCAGTACTAGGCAGGGAGTACACATGGACTATAGTATCAGTACTAGGCAGGGAGTACACATGGACTATAGTATCAGTACTAGGCAGGGAGATGCCCTCAAAGCAAACGTTCTCCTCCGTCTTGTGATGTGTCCAGAGGTCTTTGTCCAGTCCAGAGCTGTGCTGGAGCCACACATCGTCCACTGGGGCTTCCTGTCCTCCAAAGAAGACTACATCAGGGTCCTGTGCCAGGCTGACGTGGTGGTCTCCACCGCCGCCCACGAGTTCTTTGGCGTCGCCATGTGAGGCCACACCCATTGTTGCTTAATGACTTGGTTAGCCAGACCACCAAGTTAGCATGTCTACCAGTTTTTCTTGTGGTTCAGGTTATCATGTCTACCAGTTTTTCATGTGGTTCAGGTTGTCATGTCTACCAGTTTTTCATGTGGTTCAGGTTGTCATGTCTACCAGTTTTTCATGTGGTTCAGGTTGTCATGTCTACCAGTTATTCATGTGGTTCAGGTTGTCATTTCTACCAGTTTTTCATGTGGTTCAGGTTGTCATGTCTACCAATTTTTCATGTGGTTCAGGTTGTCATGTCTACCAGTTATTCATGTGGTTCAGGTTGTCATGTCTACCAGTTTTTCATGTGGTTCAGGTTGTCATGTCTACCAGTTTTTCATGTGGTTCAGGTTGTCATGTCTACCAGTTTTTCATGTGGTTCAGGTTGTCATGTCTACCAGTTTTTCATGTGGTTCAGGTTGTCATGTCTACCAGTTTTTCATGTGGTTCAGGTTGTCATGTCCACCAGTTATTCATGTGGTTCAGGTTGTCATGTCTACCAGTTATTCATGTGGTTCAGGTTGTCATGTCTACCAGTTTTTCATGTGGTTCAGGTTGTCATGTCTACCAGTTTTTCATGTGGTTCGGGTTGTCATGTCTACCAGTTATTCATGTGGTTCAGGTTGTCATGTCTACCAGTTTTTCATGTGGTTCAGGTTGTCATGTCTACCAGTTTTTCATGTGGTTCAGGTTGTCATGTCTACCAGTTATTCATGTGGTTCAGGTTGTCATGTCTACCAGTTTTTCATGTGGTTCAGGTTGTCATGTCTACCAGTTTTTCATGTGGTTCGGGTTGTCATGTCTACCAGTTATTCATGTGGTTCAGGTTGTCATGTCTACCAGTGTTTCATGTGGTTCAGGTTGTCATGTCTACCAGTTTTTCATGTGGTTCAGGTTGTCATGTCTACCAGTTATTCATGTGGTTCAGGTTGTCATGTCCACCAGTTACTCATGTGGTTCAGGTTGTCATGTCCACCAGTTATTCATGTGGTTCAGGTTGTCATGTCTACCAGTTTTTCATGTGGTTCAGGTTGTCATGTCTACCAGTTTTTCATGTGGTTCAGGTTGTCATGTCTACCACTTTTTCATGTGGTTCAGGTTGTCATGTCTACCAGTTTTTCATGTGGTTCAGGTTGTCATGTCTACCAGTTTTTCATGTGGTTCAGCTTGTCATGTCTACCAGTTTTTCATGTGGTTCAGGTTGGAGGCGGTCCACTGCGGGTGTTACCCTCTGTGTCCCAACGCTTTGGTCTACCCCGAACTATTCCCAGGTAACACCTTTGTCATGGTCGTCATCTACCTTCTGGCATCTCATTGACATCTCATTGACATCGTCTACCTGCTGTCATCTTATTTACATCTCATTTACATCGTCTACCTGCTTACATCTCATTTACATAGTCTACCTGCTGTCATCTCATTTACATCTCATTTACATAGTTTACCTGCTGTCATCTCATTTACATCTCATTTACATAGTCTACCTGCTGTGATCTCATTTACATCTCATTTACATAGTCTACCTGCTGTGATCTCATTTACATCTCATTTACATAGTCTACCTGCTGTCATCTCATTTACATCGTCTACCTGCTGTCATCTCATTTACCTCTCATTTACATCGTCTACCTGCTGTCATCTCATTTACCTCTCATTTACATCGTCTACCTGCTGTTATCTCATTTACATCGTTTACCTGCTTTAATCTCATTTACCTTTCATTTACATAGTCTACCTGCTGTCATCTCTTTTGAATCGTCTACCTGCTGTCTTCTCATTTACATCTCATTTAAATCGTCTACCTGCTTTCATATCATTTACGTCTCATTGACATCGTCTACCTGCTGTCTTCTCATTTACATCTCATTTAAATCGTCTAGCTGCTTTCATCTCATTTACATCTCATTGACATCGTCTACCTGCTTTCATCTCATTTACGTCTCATTTACATAGTCTACCTGCTTTCATCTCATTTACATCTCATTTACATAGTCTACCTGCTGTCATCTCATTGACATTGTCTACCCGCTTTCATCTCATTTACATTTCATTTACATAGTCTACGAGCTTTCATCTCATTTACATCTCATTTACATCGTCTACCTGCTGTCATCTCATTTACATCTCATAGACACCGTTTACCTGCTTTCATCTCATTTACATCTCATTTACATAGTCTACCTGCTGTCATCTCATTTACATAGTCTGCCTGCTTTCATCTAATTTACATCTCATTTACATCGGCTACCTGCTTTCATCTTATTTACATCTCATTTACATTGTCTACCTGCTGTCATCTCATTTACATAGTCTACCTGCTGTCATCTCATTTACATCTCATTTACATCGGCTACCTGCTTTCATCTTATTTACATCTCATTTACATTGTCTACCTGCTGTCATCTCATTTACATAGTCTACCTGCTGTCATCTCATTTACATAGTCGACCTTCTTTCATCTCATTTACATAATCTACCTGCTGTCATCTCATTTACATCGGCTACCTGCTTTCATCTCATTTACATCTCATTTACATCGTATACCTGCTTTCATTTCATTTACATCTCATTGACATCGTCTACCTGATGTAATCTCATTGACATCTCATTTACATCGTCTACCTGCTTTCATCTCATTTACATCTCATTTACATCGTATACCTGCTTTCATTTCATTTACATCTCATTGACATCGTCTACCTGCTGTCATCTCATTTACATCTCATTGACATCGTCTACCTGCTTTCATCTCATTTACATCTCATTTACATAGTCTACCTGCTTTCATCTCATTTAAATAGTCTACCTGCTTTCATCTCATTTCCGTAGTCTACCTGCTTACATCTAATTTACATCTCATTTAAATAGTCTACCTGCTGTCATTTCATTTCCATCGTCTACCTGCTTTCATCTCATTTACATCTCATTTACCTGCTGACATCTCATTTCCATCGTTTACCTGCTTACATCTCATTTACATCTCATTTACCTGCTTACATCTCATTTACATAGTCTACTTGCTGTCATCTCATTGACATCTCATTGACTTAGTGTACTTGAAGTGGTTTGCATGTCACCTGTGTCCACCTGTGTCCACCTGTGCTACCTGTGTCCACCTGTGTTCACCTGTGTTCACCTGTGTTCACCTGTGTCCACCTGTGTCCACCTGTGTTCACCTGTGTTCACCTGTGTCCACCTGTGTTCACCTGTGTCCACCTGTGTTCACCTGTGTTCACCTGTGTCCACCTGTGTTCACCTGTGTTCACCTGTGTTCACCTGTGTTCACCTGTGTCCACCTGTGTCCACCTGTGTTCACCTGTGTTCACCTGTGCTACCTGTGTTCACCTGTGTCCACCTGTGTCCACCTGTGTCCACCTGTGTCCACCTGTGTCCACCTGTGTTCACCTGTGTCCACCTGTGTCCACCTGTGTCCACCTGTGTTCACCTGTGTTCACCTGTGCTACCTGTGTTCACCTGTGTCCACCTGTGTCCACCTGTGCTACCTGTGTTCACCTGTGTTCACCTGTGTTCACCTGTGTTCACCTGTGCTACCTGTGTCCACCTGTGCTACCTGTGTCCACCTGTGTCCACCTGTGTCCACCTGTGCTACCTGTGTCCACCTGTGTCCACCTGTGTCCACCTGTGTCCACCTGTGTCCACCTGTGTCCACCTGTGTTCACCTGTGTCCACCTGTGTCCACCTGTGTCCACCTGTGTCCACCTGTGCTACCTGTGTTCACCTGTGTTCACCTGTGCTACCTGTGTCCACCTGTGGCTACCTGTGTCCACCTGTGTCCACCTGTGTCCACCTGTGTTCACCTGTGTCCACCTGTGTTCACCTGTGTTCACCTGTGCTACCTGTGTCCACCTGTGTTCACCTGTGCTACCTGTATTCACCTGTGTCCACCTGTGTTCACCTGTGTTCACCTGTGCTACCTGTGCAGCAGAGTACCTGTACTCCACGCCCCAGCAGCTTCACAAGAGACTGCGAGCGCTCTGCAAGAAGCCCCAAGTGGCGCGCGCACACCTGGTGCAGGTAACTGACATGACATATTCACACCTGGTGCAGGTAACTGACATGACATATTCACACCTGGTGCAGGTAACTGACATGACATATTCACACCTGGTGCAGGTAACTGACATGACATATTCACACCTGGTGCAGGTAACTGACATGACATATTCACACCTGGTGCAGGTAACTGACATGACATATTCACACCTGGTGCAGGTAACTGACATGACATATTCACACCTGGTGCAGGTAACTGACATGACATCTTCACACCTGGTGCAGGTAACTGACATGACATATTCACACCTGGTGCAGGTAACTGACATGACATATTCACACCTGGTGCAGGTAACTGACATGACATCTTCACACCTGGTGCAGGTAACTGACATGACATATTCACACCTGGTGCAGGTAACTGACATGACATCTTCACACCTGGTGCAGGTAACTGACATGACATATTCACACCTGGTGCAGGTAACTGACATGACATATTCACACCTGGAAACCTGTTTGCTTCTTGCTAGCCCGTTTGGGTGTCTTAAAAGCTGTTTAATTGGGGTGTATTCACGCCAAGCAGGTGTTCAACCAATTAGGGTGTACACTACATTAGGGCGTACCTTTTTGGATACATTTTGTTCAATTAAGGTGTATTCACACTAAGCAGGCTTGGGTGTATTTACGTGAAAAATATTTCAGATAAATTAAAAGTAAGTACACTAGATCAACTAAGGTGTATTCACGCTAATCATGTTTCAGATCAATGAAGGTGTATTCACGCTAATCATGTTTCAGATCAATGAAGGTGTATTCACACTAATCATGTTTCAGACCAGTTAAGGTGTATTCACGCTAATCATGTTTCAGATCAATGAAGGTGTATTCACACTAATCATGTTTCAGATCGATTAAGGTGTATTCACACTAATCATGTTTCAGATCGATTAAGGTGTATTCACGCTAATCATATTTCAGATCAATTAGGTGTATTCACACTAATCATGTTTCAGATCGATTAAGATGTATACACGCTAATCATGTTTCAGATCAATTAGGTGTATTCACACTAATCATGTTTCAGATCGATTAAGATGTATACACGCTAATCATGTTTCAGATCAATTAGGTGTATTCACACTAATCATGTTTCAGATCGATTAAGATGTATACACGCTAATCATGTTTCAGATCAATTAGGTGTATTCACACTAATCATGTTTCAGATCAATTAGGTGTATTCACACTAATCATGTTTCAGATCAATGAAGGTGTATTCACACTAATCATGTTTCAGATCGATGGTGTATTCACACTAATCATGTTTCAAATCGATTAAGGTGTATTCACGCTCATCATGTTTCAGATCAATTAGGTGTATTCACACTAATCATGTTTCAGATTGATTAAGGTGTATTCACGCTAATCATGTTTCAGATCAATGAAGGTGTATTCACACTAATCATGTTTCAGATCAATTAAGGTGTATTCACACTAATCATGTTTCAGATCAATTAAGGTGTATTCACACTAATCATGTTTCAGATCAATTAAGGTGTATTCACACTAATCATGTTTCAGATCAATTAAGGTGTATTCACACTAATCATGTTTCAGATCAACTAATGTGTATTCACACTAAGCATATTTCAGATCGATTAAGGTGTATTCACGCTAAGCATGTTTCAGATCAATGAAGGTGTATTCACATTAATCATGTTTCAGAACAATAATGGTGTATTCACACTAATCATGTTTCAGATCGATTAAGATGTATACACGCTAATCATGTTTCAGATCAATTAGGTGTATTCACACTAATCATGTTTCAGATCGATTAAGATGTATACACGCTAATCATGTTTCAGATCAATTAGGTGTATTCACACTAATCATGTTTCAGATCAATTAGGTGTATTCACACTAATCATGTTTCAGATCAATGAAGGTGTATTCACACTAATCATGTTTCAGATCGATGGTGTATTCACACTAATCATGTTTCAAATCGATTAAGGTGTATTCACGCTCATCATGTTTCAGATCAATTAGGTGTATTCACACTAATCATGTTTCAGATTGATTAAGGTGTATTCACGCTAATCATGTTTCAGATCAATGAAGGTGTATTCACACTAATCATGTTTCAGATCAATTAAGGTGTATTCACACTAATCATGTTTCAGATCAATTAAGGTGTATTCACACTAATCATGTTTCAGATCAATGAAGGTGTATTCACACTAATCATGTTTCAGATCAATTAAGGTGTATTCACACTAATCATGTTTCAGATCAACTAATGTGTATTCACACTAAGCATATTTCAGATCGATTAAGGTGTATTCACGCTAAGCATGTTTCAGATCAATGAAGGTGTATTCACATTAATCATGTTTCAGAACAATAATGGTGTATTCACACTAAGCATGTTTCAGACCAATTAAGGTGTATTCACACTAATCATGTTTCAGATCAATTAAGGTGTATTCACACTAATCATGTTTCAGATCAATGAAGGTGTATTCACACTAATCATGTTTCAGACCAATTAAGGTGTATTCACACTAATCATGTTTCAGATCAATTAAGGTGTATTCACACTAATCATGTTTCAGACCAATTAAGGTGTATTCACACTAATCATGTTTCAGATCAATTAAGGTGTATTCACACTAATCATGTTTCAGACCAATTAAGGTGTATTCACAGTAAAACGGGTGTAAAAGGAGACTTTGTGTCGTCAGGTGGACACCTGCTCCTTCTCCTGGGACTTCCTCAAGGAGCGTTTCCAAAGTCTGTTGACCCCGTGACCTTGTCTTCCACCTGGTCTGGATGAAGGTGATTGGTGTATAATTATATGTAGTGGTGTGTACTATTGGTGTATAATTATATGTAGTGGTGTGTACTATTGGTGTATAATTATATGTAGTGGTGTGTACTATTGGTGTATAATTATATGTAGTGGTGTGTACTATTGGTGTATAATTATATGTAGTGGTGTGTACTATTGGTGTATAATTATATGTAGTGGTGTGTACTATTGGTGTATGATTATATGTAGTGGTGTGTACTATTGGTGTATAATTATATGTAGTGGTGTGTACTATTGGTGTATAATTATATGTAGTGGTGTGTACTATTGGTGTATAATTATATGTAGTGGTGTGTACTATTGGTGTATAATTATATGTAGTGGTGTGTACTATTGGTGTATAATTATATGTAGTGGTGTGTACTATTGGTGTATAATTATATGTAGTGGTGTGTACTATTGGTGTATAATTATATGTAGTGGTGTGTACTATTGGTGTATAATTATATGTAGTGGTGTGTACTATTGGTGTATAATTATATGTAGTGGTGTGTACTATTGGTGTATAATTATATTTAGTGGTGTGCACTATTGGTGTATAATTATATGTAGTGGTGTGTACTATTGGTGTATAATTATATGTAGTGGTGTGTACTATTGGTATATAATTATATGTAGTGGTGTGTACTATTGGTGTATAATTATATGTAGTGGTGTGTACTATTGGTGTATAATTATATGTAGTGGTGTGTACTATTGGTGTATAATTATATGTAGTGGTGTGTACTATTGGTGTATAATTATATGTAGTGGTGTGTACTATTGGTGTATAATTATATGTAGTGGTGTGTACTATTGGTGTATAATTATATGTAGTGGTGTGTACTATTGGTGTATAATTATATGTAGTGGTGTGTACTATTGGTGTATAATTATATGTAGTGGTGTGTACTATTGGTGTATAATTATATGTAGTGGTGTGTACTATTGGTGTATAATTATATGTAGTGGTGTGTACTATTGGTGTATAATTATATTTAGTGGTGTGCACTATTGGTGTATAATTATATGTAGTGGTGTGTACTATTGGTGTATAATTATATGTAGTGGTGTGTACTATTGGTATATAATTATATGTAGTGGTGTGTACTATTGGTGTATAATTATATGTAGTGGTGTGTACTATTGGTGTATAATTATATGTAGTGGTGTGTACTATTGGTGTATAATTATATGTAGTGGTGTGTACTATTGGTGTATAATTATATGTAGTGGTGTGTACTATTGGTGTATAATTATATGTAGTGGTGTGTACTATTGGTGTATAATTATATGTAGTGGTGTGTACTATTGGTGTATAATTATATGTAGTGGTGTGTACTATTGGTGTATAATTATATGTAGTGGTGTGTACTATTGGTGTATAATTATATGTAGTGGTGTGTACTATTGGTGTATAATTATATGTAGTGGTGTGTACTATTGGTGTATAATTATATGTAGTGCTGTGTACTATTGGTGTATAATTATATTTAGTGGTTTGTACTATTGGTGTATAATTATATTTAGTGGTGTGCACTATTGGTGTATAATTATATGTAGTGGTGTGTACTATTGGTGTATAATTATATGTAGTGGTGTGTACTATTGGTGTATAATTATATGTAGTGGTGTGTACTATTGGTGTATAATTTTATGTAGTGGTGTGTACTATTGGTGTATAATTATATGTAGTGGTGTGTACTATTGGTGTATAATTATATGTAGTGGTGTGTACTATTGGTGTATAATTATATGTAGTGGTGTGTACTATTGGTGTATAATTATATGTAGTGCTGTGTACTATTGGTGTATAATTATATTTAGTGGTTTGTACTATTGGTGTATAATTATATTTAGTGGTGTGCACTATTGGTGTATAATTATATGTAGTGGTGTGTACTATTGGTGTATAATTATATGTAGTGGTGTGTACTATTGGTGTATAATTATATGTAGTGGTATGTATTATTGGTGTATAATTATATGTAGTGGTGTGTACTATTGGTGTGTAATTATATGTAGTGGTGTGTACTATTGGTGTATAATTACATGTAGTGGTGTGTACTATTGGTGTATAATTATATGTAGTGGTGTGTACTATTGGTGTATAATTATATGTAGTGCTGTGTACTATTGGTGTATAATTATATGTAGTGGTGTGTACTATTGGTGTATGATTATATGTAGTGGTGTGTACTATTGGTGTATAATTATATGTAGTGGTGTGTACTATTGGTGTATGATTATATGTAGTGGTGTGTACTATTGGTGTATAATTATATGTAGTGCTGTGTACTATTGGTGTATAATTATATTTAGTGGTTTGTACTATTGGTGTATAATTATATTTAGTGGTGTGCACTATTGGTGTATAATTATATGTAGTGGTGTGTACTATTGGTGTATAATTATATGTAGTGGTGTGTACTATTGGTGTATAATTATATGTAGTGGTATGTATTATTGGTGTATAATTATATGTAGTGGTGTGTACTATTGGTGTGTAATTATATGTAGTGGTGTGTACTATTGGTGTATAATTACATGTAGTGGTGTGTACTATTGGTGTATAATTATATGTAGTGGTGTGTACTATTGGTGTATAATTATATGTAGTGCTGTGTACTATTGGTGTATAATTATATGTAGTGGTGTGTACTTTTGGTGTATAATTAAAAAGCAAACCTTTTCGCTCCGGCATTGGTCTACCTTTAATTATTACCTCCTGCTTCCATTGAAAGTCCAGTTTAGAAAACTGTTTTATTTTACATATTTCATCCTCCATGTTTTTAATCAAAGTTCAGGCGAGAGGAAATAAACCATCGCTGCACTTGACTTGCTAACTTTTTTTTCTTTTTTTTTCTTCTGCGGCCGAGGAATGATCTCTGGGATCCTCCATCCTACCGCCCTCTACCACCAGGAGGCCGGATTACTGCAAGCCTCAGCCAGTACGTGTTTTGCAGCAGATTTATGAATGCTCAGCACAAGAAATATGTTCCACACATACAGTTGTTGACAAAATACACTGTACATTATATACCTCAGCTAACTCAACTATGGAAATGTATAATATAATTCATATAGCAATACGCTCTCACTGCACAGCAGGCCAGCAGTTAGCCCAGTCATTGCGCAATCCATGGTGAGGCACTGAGTGACGTGCCTCAACTGGCTGCTGATCACCGCACCGTCTCTTCTCAGTATTTGAACGGAAAATGTGAAAATAAAAATAAAAATAATCTAAAACTGGTGAAATTAAATGGAAAATAACTTTAGTATAATCACTGAATACATATAACAATTTAATTAATTATTTTTTCTTTTTACTTTTTTTTTTCTTTCCATGATGGCAGGTGAGGCCCCGCCTCCCCTGCCTCTAGTGACGGCACGCCACTGGTATATATATACACATATGCATATATATATATATGTGTGTGTATATATACACATGTATATATATATACAGTACATACACACACATATATATATACCCATATATATATATAATATATACACTCACAAATATATATATATATATATATATATATATGTGTGTGTACATATATATATGTGTATGTGCACATATATACTGTATATACCAGGAGTCACCAACCTTTTTGAAAGCAAGGGCTACTTCTTGGGTACTGATTACTGCGAAGGGCTACCAGTTTGATACACACTTAAATAAATTGCCAGAAGTAGCCAATTTGCTCAATTTACCTTTAACTCTGTTAATATTAATAATTAATGATATTTATCTTTGTGGAAACACTGATCATCTTAATGATTTCTCACATTAAATATATATAGAAACAGATAAATATCAATATGCAACACTTTATTTTTATATTTTCTCTAAGTGCACATTTTTCAAATTGAACATTTTCAAATGATCATTTCTAAGACAGTCTTGTGAAATCACAATATCCCATTTTAACTAGCTAGCCACTAACATTTTTGAACAAATCATGAATTACTTTGCACCATGTTTGTACAAATAATAACTCATGTAAAATACAAAAGTAAACTCTCAAATTTTTAAATCATGTCACACTTTGAACTGGACACCAAATCTGTTTTCTGTTTCTTTGTCAGTTAGTGGGAAGCCTGGCATTGCATGCTGTTAACTAGTGTGTTGTACTCTGGTGTGTAACTTGACACTGCAACTCTGAGTGAGTCTTGCAGATGTGCATCAGTGAGGCGTGTTCTGTGTTTGTTCTTGATCAAGTTCATGTCAGAAAAGGCTGATTCACAAAGATAAGATTTTTCCTCATTGTTTGCGGAACCTTCTTAATCTTTTGGACATATTTTCACAGCAATCTGGCCTTAAGCTTAATTATGATAAATGTAAAATGTTAAGGATCGGAAATCTAAAGGGAACGTCCTTTCGAATGGAGTGCAAAGTGCCTGTTTTGTGGACAGATGGACCAGTTAACATACTTGGTGTTGTTGTCCCAGAAAATCTGGAAGATCTAGGCTCAGTAAATTATGATAATCGACTAAGAAAGCTGGACAAAATTATGCAATTATGGAAAGGGAAATCCCTAACCTTGTATGGTAAAATGTCTATTGCCAACTTGTTAATTATTCCTCAATTTATTTATTTGTTTTTGTCAAAAACAGATGGCCCTTGCAGATGTGTTGTCTATGTTGTGTTCAGGGACTGTGTCCCTTGCAGATGTGTTGTCTATGTTGTGGGAACCAGAATATTGGTAGCAGAAAGAAATAACCCCTTTTGTGTGAGTGGGTGTGGATGAGTGTGCATGGGGGAGGTTGTTTGGGTTGATGCACTGATTGAAAGTGTGTCTTGTGTTTTTTCTATGTAGATTTAATTTTTTTTTTAAAAAAATGTTTTTTTTTAAATAAATAATTTAAAAAAAAAAAAATTTTTTTTTTTTTTTTAGAACAGGCCCGCGGGCGACTCATCTGGTTCTTACGGGCGACCTGGTGCCCATGGGCACCGCGTTGGTGACCCCTGATATACACACACAAATATATATATATATATATATATATATATATATATATATATATATATATATATATATATATATATATATATATATATATAGGTGATATATATATGTGTGTGTATATACATATATATGTATGTATATATATATATACACATATATATGTATGTATATATACATATATGTATATATGTATAAATATACATACATATATGTATATATACTGTATATATGTATATATATACTGTGTATGTATGCTTTATACTTGAAGTTGAACGTGAAAGAAATAAAGTTTAAACAAAGAATATACAAAATAACTACTTCTATAATATAATTTTTCAAAATAAAACCACTTCAAATAATTATTATTTAAGAGTTTTTGGAAAGAATATAAAAAACACAACTTCAAAGAGAACAATTAAATCCAACTACTTCACAGAAAAACGATACATTTTACAAAAACAAAAATGATGGAAAAAAAGAAGAAAAACAAGGTGAAAGAAGTCATATTAAAATTGAAGTTTTTCAGAATATTTCAAAGACAAATGTATAAAGAAGAAGAAAAAACAAGTCTTGATGTTTGAAGTTTGCTTTTGGAGGATTTGAATCTCATCAAACATTCCACTTGGCGCCTCAAAGCAGATTAAAGTGGAATTACGAGCTCATCACAAATAATCCTGGCCACACGGACACTGGACCACTCCCACGTGTGACCCGCAGGTCACTCAGGTCAAAGGTGAAATTAGCAGGAAGCCATCCTTGCTAGCATGCTAATGCTAACCGACACGTTTCCTTCCTCAAGTTGACAAAATGTTGATTATTGAATGATGCATGTCATGAAATGGTCAGTGATTAAACATGCATGTCATTCAATGGTCAATTAGTGAATGATTAAACCAGCATGTAATTAAATGGAGGTCCATTCAAATTGTACAACAATATTAGTCTGAGAGTGTGATGCTGCCCACTAGAGGGCGCTTGAAGTCCTTTAAATGGATTTATAACTCCTCCAGTCACCAGTATCACTGGTAATATCAGCTCCAGTATCACTTGTGATATCAGCTGTGGATCATTTCAAATGTACACAAATATTAGTCTATTGGTGGGAATTATTCTGACATTGGCTACAATTTATTTGTGTTGTTTACATTCTGACCATTCCAAACAGCACTCCTTTTTATTTTCCCTCACCTTAAAAAATGTGTAGCACCAGAGCATTTTAACTATATATATATATATATATATATATATATATATATATATATATATATATATATATATATATATATATATATATATATATATATATATATATATATATATATATATATTTAGGAAATGCTCTGGTGCTACATACATCTATGTATTATTATTTTAATCGTTTTTTATTAAATAAAAAGTGAATCAAATAAATAAATGTATATATATATATGTGTGTGTATATATATATATATAGTTATATATTATTTTAATCTGTTTTTTATTAAATAATAGTGAAGTTGTATTCGATTATTATTTTTTGTATGTACGTATATAATATACACACACATGTATATGCACACAAATATATATATATATATATATATAAATATGTGTGTATATATTATATATATATATATGTATATATATATAATATATACACACACACATATATATATATATATATTTGTGTAAATATATACATGTATATATATATAAAATATACAAATAATAATCAAATACAACTTCACTATTAGTTATATATACATATTCTTATTTAATTTAAAAAAATATTAAAATAATATATAACTAACTATATATATATATATATTTGTATTTTTTTAATTTATTTTATTTTTGTAGAAAAAATGAATATAAAATATAAGAATAAATGGTATTTGTCTTATTTATTTATTTTTATTACCATTTTCTGGTTCATTGTTTTGATACGTAGTTACACACCTCAATTGTGTTTTTACCTCCTAATGCTTTATTGTAGTTTATTCTTTATATTGTTTTACTTATTATGTGTGTATTGGTTGTATGTTATTTTTTAAAAATAAAATAAAGACAAAGTGGATAATTTATTTTAAATATATACAGTACACACACACATACATATTTAAACACAATAATATAATGTAAAAAAATAACTTGAACATTAAAAAAGTTTGAACAAAGAATATATTTTTAAAAAATTGAAAGAATTTGGAAAACAACTTCAAAGAATGAATATTAACTTTAAAGAATGCATTAAAAAAACATTTAAGAAAGAATATTGGAAACACATTTTCAAACCTCACAGAAAGAATGTAAAAAATATTTAATATAAAAAAAATGTTTCTAAAAAAGTTTAAGGAAAAAAAATATTAAAACGTTTTTAAAAAATGTTTTACTTTTTTGTTGTTGTAGTTATTCCCTTTTTTATTTAGTTTTGTAGAAAAAGTGAATTAAACTACAGCTAAGTTTGCTTTAAGCATGACTCATTTTCTCGTGATTATTATATATCGCAATTGCCGACTGTATATATGCATGTGCATTACAAATGGCTCCTAAACGAATGGCTCACAATTAGTACTCGGTTCTCGTCGTCTCGTCTTAAAGTGCCGTTCACAATAGTCGGTTCGTTCGTGAACGTCACATCTCTTGATTTTTAAAGACGGGCAGCAAAACAATTTGTAGCGGAGATGTATAAATTCCTCGTGTCAGAGTTTCATTCCAGTAACTTTACACTGAAAGATTGAACTCGCAGTTTGATGTCATTTGCGTCATATTGTGATATATGTTCGGAGGAAAGAAATAAATCGTCAAAAGATGAAAAGAGTTGAGAGATTAATCAGAGTGATGCATGCTGGGAACACGGAAGTCATGTTGAAGTTGTTTTTGTGTTTATTTTGATTATTTATCAATTGTTTGTAAATGTTGCAATTTATAATTAAAGGGACAAGCGGTAGAAAATGGATGGATGGATATATATAATGTATAAAATAAAAACAAATAAAATAAGGAAGTCATGTTGAAGTGTCACCGTGATGCATGCTGGGAAGACAAAAGTCACGCTAAAGCGGCGCTACAATAATATGTTCACGTTTTGACGTGATCTTTCTCACATTTATTGACACGAATAACTTAGAGTTAGTATAATTGTATGTCGCGTACAGCTTTCAGAAGCAGACAGTCTACGATATAAACCAGCTACAAACAGGTCAGGTGATCTCAACGGCGCGAAAAAGGAACATTTGAATCAAGCCGGAAGTGATATGTCGCTTTTTTGGCCTGGCGAGAAGCTTTAAAAGTTGTGTTTAAAAGCAGGAAATGACGTGACTAATAAAGTGGTGGTGACGACAGTGTTGTGTCGTTTGTGTGTGGATGCGACGTCGCAAATGTTGCCATTGATAAAAACCACCGTCAGCACCGTTTGGGATTTAGCACTGCGATGCCGCCATCTGATGGTGACTTGTGGAACTACACATCAGATGAAATAATGTCGAGGAATAGAAGAGCTGAGATCAGTAAGTTAAAAGGCAGACAAAGTAAGAGTTATGGACATTAACTTGGATTTATTTTCAAATAAGATTTAAAACGCTCAGAAAAAAAGCATCGTCGATTCTCTGAAATATTTATTTACTTTCGTTTGCGTAGATTGAAGTAAGTAAAGAATATTTCTATGAAATAGTGTGTTTGACACGTTACTGCCGCAGGATGCTCACCAGAATGTGTTTCAGGGAAGCTCGCTCATTTCCAAAGTCTTTATTTTTTGAAGGGTCAATTCCGATACAATGGAGCCAGATATTAATACGATACGATATCAGCAGGAATCCAACATTCTTTTATTGTTTTGTAGAATAGAAAATGCTTGGTCAAGTGAAAGTATTCAGCGAACAATAACAATGTTAAGGTGGTATTATTAAATAGGTGTATAATTGTATGGTTGTCAAATGTTAAGGTGGTATTATTAATTAGGTGTATAATTGTTTGGTTGTCAATACATATAGTCTACTACCATGTCAATACATAAATCATATAGTCTACTACCATGTCAATACATAAATCATATAGTCTACTACCATGGCAATACATAAATCATATAGTCTACTACCATGTCAATACATAAATCATATAGTCTACTACCATGTCAATACATAAATCATATAGTCTACTACCATGTCAATACATAAATCATATAGTCTACTACCATGTCAATACATACATCATATAGTCTACTACCATGTCAATACATAAATCATATAGTCTACTACCATGTCAATACATAAATCATATAGTCTACTACCATGTCAATACATACATCATATAGTCTACTACCATGTCAATACATACATCATATAGTCTACTACCATGTCAATACATAAATCATATAGTCTACTACCATGTCAATACATACATCATATAGTCTACTACCATGTCAATACATAAATCATATAGTCTACTACCATGTCAATACATAAATCATATAGTCTACTACCATGTCAATACATAAATCATATAGTCTACTACCATGTCAATACATAAATCATATAGTCTACTACCATGTCAATACATAAATCATATAGTCTACCACCATGTCAATACATAAATCATATAGTCTACTACCATGTCAATACATAAATCATATAGTCTACTACCATGTCAATACATACATCATATAGTCTACTACCATGTCAATACATAAATCATATAGTCTACTACCATGTCAATACATACATCATATAGTCTACTACCATGTCAATACATAAATCATATAGTCTACTACCATGTCAATACATAAATCATATAGTCTACCACCATGTCAATACATAAATCATATAGTCTACCACCATGTCAATACATAAATCATATAGTCTACTACCATGTCAATACATAAATCATATAGTCTACTACCATGTCAATACATAAATCATATAGTCTACTACCATGTCAATACATAAATCATATAGTCTACTACCATGTCAATACATACATCATATAGTCTACTACCATGTCAATACATACATCATATAGTCTACTACCATGTCAATACATAAATCATATAGTCTACTACCATGTCAATACATACATCATATAGTCTACTACCATGTCAATACATACATCATATAGTCTACTACCATGTCAATACATACATCATATAGTCTACTACCATGTCAATACATACATCATATAGTCTACTACCATGTCAATACATAAATCATATAGTCTACTACCATGTCAATACATAAATCATATAGTCTACTACCATGGCAATACATAAATCATATAGTCTACTACCATGTCAATACATAAATCATATAGTCTACTACCATGTCAATACATAAATCATATAGTCTACTACCATGGCAATACATAAATCATATAGTCTACTACCATGTCAATACATAAATCATATAGTCTACTACCATGGCAATACATAAATCATATAGTCTACTACCATGTCAATACATAAATCATATAGTCTACTACCATGTCAATACATAAATCATATAGTCTACTACCATGTCAATACATAAATCATATAGTCTACTACCATGTCAATACATACATCATATAGTCTACTACCATGTCAATACATAAATCATATAGTCTACTACCATGTCAATACATAAATCATATAGTCTACTACCATGTCAATACATACATCATATAGTCTACTACCATGTCAATACATACATCATATAGTCTACTACCATGTCAATACATAAATCATATAGTCTACTACCATGTCAATACATACATCATATAGTCTACTACCATGTCAATACATAAATCATATAGTCTACTACTATGTCAATACATACATCATATAGTCTACTACCATGTCAATACATAAATCATATAGTCTACTACCATGTCAATACATAAATCATATAGTCTACTACCATGTCAATACATAAATCATATAGTCTACTACCATGTCAATACATAAATCATATAGTCTACCACCATGTCAATACATAAATCATATAGTCTACTACCATGTCAATACATAAATCATATAGTCTACTACCATGTCAATACATACATCATATAGTCTACTACCATGTCAATACATAAATCATATAGTCTACTACCATGTCAATACATAAATCATATAGTCTACTACCATGTCAATACATACATCATATAGTCTACTACCATGTCAATACATAAATCATATAGTCTACTACCATGTCAATACATAAATCATATAGTCTACCACCATGTCAATACATAAATCATATAGTCTACCACCATGTCAATACATAAATCATATAGTCTACTACCATGTCAATACATAAATCATATAGTCTACTACCATGTCAATACATAAATCATATAGTCTACTACCATGTCAATACATACATCATATAGTCTACTACCATGTCAATACATACATCATATAGTCTACTACCATGTCAATACATAAATCATATAGTCTACTACCATGTCAATACATACATCATATAGTCTACTACCATGTCAATACATAAATCATATAGTCTACTACCATGTCAATACATACATCATATAGTCTACTACCATGTCAATACATAAATCATATAGTCTACTACCATGTCAATACATAAATCATATAGTCTACTACCATGTCAATACATAAATCATATAGTCTACTACCATGTCAATACATAAATCATATAGTCTACCACCATGTCA
The DNA here is from genome assembly GCF_033978785.1 of Entelurus aequoreus. NCBI lineage: Eukaryota > Metazoa > Chordata > Actinopteri > Syngnathiformes > Syngnathidae > Entelurus > Entelurus aequoreus. The sequence continues at coordinate 1,934,448 of NC_084744.1, forward strand.
ATACATAAATCATATAGTCTACTACCATGTCAATACATACATCATATAGTCTACTACCATGTCAATACATAAATCATATAGTCTACTACTATGTCAATACATACATCATATAGTCTACTACCATGTCAATACATAAATCATATAGTCTACTACCATGTCAATACATAAATCATATAGTCTACTACCATGTCAATACATAAATCATATAGTCTACTACCATGTCAATACATAAATCATATAGTCTACCACCATGTCAATACATACATCATATAGTCTACTACCATGTCAATACATACATCATATAGTCTACTACCATGTCAATACATAAATCATATAGTCTACTACCATGTCAATACATACATCATATAGTCTACTACCATGTCAATACATAAATCATATAGTCTACTACCATGTCAATACATACATCATATAGTCTACTACCATGTCAATACATACATCATATAGTCTACTACCATGTCAATACATACATCATATAGTCTACTACCATGTCAATACATACATCATATAGTCTACTACCATGTCAATACATACATCATATAGTCTACTACCATGTCAATACATAAATCATATAGTCTACTACCATGTCAATACATACATCATATAGTCTACTACCATGTCAATACATACATCATATAGTCTACTACCATGGCAATACATAAATCATATAGTCTACTACCATGTCAATACATAAATCATATAGTCTACTACCATGGCAATACATAAATCATATAGTCTACTACCATGTCAATACATAAATCATATAGTCTACTACCATGTCAATACATAAATCATATAGTCTACTACCATGTCAATACATAAATCATATAGTCTACTACCATGTCAATACATAAATCATATAGTCTACTACCATGGCAATACATAAATCATATAGTCTACTACCATGTCAATACATAAATCATATAGTCTACTACCATGTCAATACATAAATCATATAGTCTACTACCATGTCAATACATAAATCATATAGTCTACTACCATGTCAATACATACATCATATAGTCTACTACCATGTCAATACATAAATCATATAGTCTACTACCATGTCAATACATAAATCATATAGTCTACTACCATGTCAATACATACATCATATAGTCTACTACCATGTCAATACATACATCATATAGTCTACTACCATGTCAATACATAAATCATATAGTCTACTACCATGTCAATACATACATCATATAGTCTACTACCATGTCAATACATAAATCATATAGTCTACTACTATGTCAATACATACATCATATAGTCTACTACCATGTCAATACATAAATCATATAGTCTACTACCATGTCAATACATAAATCATATAGTCTACTACCATGTCAATACATAAATCATATAGTCTACTACCATGTCAATACATAAATCATATAGTCTACCACCATGTCAATACATAAATCATATAGTCTACTACCATGTCAATACATAAATCATATAGTCTACTACCATGTCAATACATACATCATATAGTCTACTACCATGTCAATACATAAATCATATAGTCTACTACCATGTCAATACATAAATCATATAGTCTACTACCATGTCAATACATACATCATATAGTCTACTACCATGTCAATACATAAATCATATAGTCTACTACCATGTCAATACATAAATCATATAGTCTACCACCATGTCAATACATAAATCATATAGTCTACCACCATGTCAATACATAAATCATATAGTCTACTACCATGTCAATACATAAATCATATAGTCTACTACCATGTCAATACATAAATCATATAGTCTACTACCATGTCAATACATAAATCATATAGTCTACTACCATGTCAATACATACATCATATAGTCTACTACCATGTCAATACATACATCATATAGTCTACTACCATGTCAATACATAAATCATATAGTCTACTACCATGTCAATACATACATCATATAGTCTACTACCATGTCAATACATAAATCATATAGTCTACTACCATGTCAATACATAAATCATATAGTCTACTACCATGTCAATACATACATCATATAGTCTACTACCATGTCAATACATACATCATATAGTCTACTACCATGTCAATACATAAATCATATAGTCTACTACCATGTCAATACATAAATCATATAGTCTACTACCATGTCAATACATAAATCATATAGTCTACTACCATGTCAATACATAAATCATATAGTCTACTACCATGTCAATACATAAATCATATAGTCTACTACCATGTCAATACATAAATCATATAGTCTACTACCATGTCAATACATACATCATATAGTCTACTACCATGTCAATACATAAATCATATAGTCTACTACCATGTCAATACATAAATCATATAGTCTACTACCATGTCAATACATACATCATATAGTCTACTACCATGTCAATACATAAATCATATAGTCTACTACCATGTCAATACATACATCATATAGTCTACTACCATGTCAATACATAAATCATATAGTCTACTACCATGTCAATACATAAATCATATAGTCTACTACCATGTCAATACATACATCATATAGTCTACTACCATGTCAATACATAAATCATATAGTCTACTACCATGTCAATACATAAATCATATAGTTTCTACCATGTCAATACATAAATCATATAGTCTACTACCATGTCAATACATACATCATATAGTCTACTACCATGTCAATACATACATCATATAGTCTACTACCATGTCAATACATACATCATATAGTCTACTACCATGTCAATACATACATCATATAGTCTACTACCATGTCAATACATAAATCATATAGTCTACTACCATGTCAATACATAAATCATATAGTCTACTACCATGTCAATACATAAATCATATAGTCTACCACCATGTCAATACATAAATCATATAGTCTACTACCATGTCAATACATAAATCATATAGTCTACTACCATGTCAATACATAAATCATATAGTCTACTACCATGTCAATACATAAATCATATAGTCTACTACCATGTCAATACATACATCATATAGTCTACTACCATGTCAATACATAAATCATATAGTCTACTACCATGTCAATACATAAATCATATAGTCTACTACCATGTCAATACATACATCATATAGTCTACTACCATGTCAATACATAAATCATATAGTCTACTACCATGTCAATACATACATCATATAGTCTACTACCATGTCAATACATAAATCATATAGTCTACTACCATGTCAATACATAAATCATATAGTCTACTACCATGTCAATACATACATCATATAGTCTACTACCATGTCAATACATAAATCATATAGTCTACTACCATGTCAATACATAAATCATATAGTTTCTACCATGTCAATACATAAATCATATAGTCTACTACCATGTCAATACATACATCATATAGTCTACTACCATGTCAATACATACATCATATAGTCTACTACCATGTCAATACATACATCATATAGTCTACTACCATGTCAATACATAAATCATATAGTCTACTACCATGTCAATACATAAATCATATAGTCTACTACCATGTCAATACATAAATCATATAGTCTACTACCATGTCAATACATACATCATATAGTCTACTACCATGTCAATACATAAATCATATAGTCTACTACCATGTCAATACATAAATCCTATAGTCTACTACCATGTCAATACATACATCATATAGTCTACTACCATGTCAATACATAAATCATATAGTCTACTACCATGTCAATACATAAATCATATAGTCTACTACCATGTCAATACATAAATCATATAGTCTACTACCATGTCAATACATACATCATATAGTCTACTACCATGTCAATACATACATCATATAGTCTACTACCATGTCAATACATACATCATATAGTCTACTACCATGTCAATACATAAATCATATAGTCTACTACCATGTCAATACATACATCATATAGTCTACTACCATGTCAATACATACATCATATAGTCTACTACCATGTCAATACATACATCATATAGTCTACTACCATGTCAATACATAAATCATATAGTCTACTACCATGTCAATACATAAATCATATAGTCTACTACCATGTCAATACATAAATCATATAGTCTACTACCATGTCAATACATAAATCATATAGTCTACTACCATGTCAATACATAAATCCTATAGTCTACTACCATGTCAATACATACATCATATAGTCTACTACCATGTCAATACATAAATCATATAGTTACTACCATGTCAATACATAAATCATATAGTCTACTACCATGTCAATACATACATCATATAGTCTACTACCATGTCAATACATACATCATATAGTCTACTACCATGTCAATACATACATCATATAGTCTACTACCATGTCAATACATACATCATATAGTCTACTACCATGTCAATACATACATCATATAGTCTACTACCATGTCAATACATACATCATATAGTCTACTACCATGTCAATACATAAATCATATAGTCTACTACCATGTCAATACAGACGAGCTTCCATCGGAGTCTCCAATCATTCCGGTTCTCCATACACCCGGCCAGCTCCGGAGAGTTTTCAGCTCCGGCATCTTTCTTCAGGATGTCCACATACGTTAGCGCGGGACGTCCTCGCGATCAATGCCCGTGCGTTGGTTCCCATAGGACCAGCCTGCCGATGTCTGAGGCAGTGGCCGGCCAGCCTCATCCTCCGAGCTGTTACCTTCTTGCTGAGCCTCGGCAGTTGCCCGTACAGGTCCTTGTTGGTGATGTAGATGTTCTGGTCCACATTCAGAACAGCTCGTATCATCCTGGTGTAGCACCCATCTAGGGACTTCTGCAGGGTGGGTGTCAGGGTCCAGCTTTCGCAGCCATACAGCAGGACAGACTCCACAGTGGCGTGGAATAGACTCAGCGTTGTGTGTCGGGGGAGATTCGAGTACCACACTCACAGACTTTCTAATTGGTCAAACGGTGGAGGGCGAGGCGTCGAAATGAAAACAACAACAAGATTTCAGGGCTGTAAATGTAATTTTGAAATGAGCATTTGAACTGCTGTTATCAAGTTAAAGAGGTATTGGAAAAGAAGATGATTTATTAATATAGAATAGAATGCCTTTTATTGTCAAATGTCTGTCAGGGAGGGGAGAGGGCAGCCGATGATCCGCTGTGCTGCCTTTAGCACTCCCTGTCTGCAGTGGTGCAGCTGCCGTACCATGCTGTGATGCAGTATGTCAGCAGGCTCTCAATGGATGAGCGGTAGAAGGTCAGCAGCAGGTTGGAGTCCAGGTTGTACTTCTTGAGGACTCTCAGGAAGTGCAGCCGCGGCTGAGCCTTCTTAGTGACGGGAGTAGTGTTCTCTGACCAGGAGATGTTGTCAGAGATAAGGACGTGAAGAAACCAGAAGGTGTGGACCCTCTCCACACACTCACCCTTGATGTAGAGGGGGGCTCGGTCAGGGCTGCGTTTCCTGAAGTCGACGACGATCTCCTTAGTTTTCTAGGTTCTCTGAGCACCATTCTGCCATCTTCCGGACCTCCTCTCTGTAGGCTCCCTCGTCCCCCTTTGAGATGAGTCCGACCACCGTAGTGTCGTCCGCAAACTTCACTATGAGGTTGTTGTTGTGGGTCGGACTGCAGTCGTAGGTGTAGTAATGTAATGTAGCAATGCCTTTTGACATACCATTTATTGATGACTTGACATGAAACTATTACATATACAGTAGCTCCTTTAAATACTCAGCACATTTAAAATCTGCTACTTTAAGACTTTTACTCAAGTCATTTTCTAAAAGATTTCTTCAGGTCAGACAGTAGTACTTTTACACAAGCTGTGCTTTCAAGTACTTTATGCAAGACTGCTGCTAAGTTTGTTACTTATGGGATTATTCATGACATATGCTGCTTCTTTTCTACACATTTACTTTTAGGTCGCAATTATTTTCTGCTTTGGCCTTTGGGAGAAAAAACTAATTTGCGTCCCTCCCACTCTCCACCGCGACTATAAATAGTATGATTTAGAATTGGTATAAGCACACCTGTGCATAACATGAAATAAAACAACACAGTAGTCAAGGTGATATTTGCTCGTCTTAGCTTACAGTGACTTTCCTTTGTCTCATCATGTCCTTCTATCCTTCGGGAATAGCAGCGGCCGGCCTCCGACGTGAGGCTGCCACCCTCGCCCTGGCTCGGAAGGCACAAAAATATGACTGGCACATCTTGCACAACACCACAGTAACACCAACACCTCCAAGCAGACTCAAGTCCCGCCACCCCTACAACAAGGCAGCACAAGAGATGCTCAACTCCACCTCTGAGGACATCTCCAGAGGTGCATGGTTGGCAGCAGCTTGGAAGAAGGAGTGGGAGTCAGCCGGGCCCTCCCGAGTCCACCGCTACATTTGGGACCCAGGAGATGGCGCCATCGGAGGAGACGACCTACCACGCCGGCAATGGACCACGCTGAACCGTCTACGGACTGGGGTAAGTCGCTTTGGGTCATCAATGAAGACGTGGGACTTGCCGGACAATGCGGCATGCGAGTGCGGTGACCCTGAGCAGACCGCCGACCATATAATCAACATCTGCCCCTTATAGGGACCGCCCTCGGAAGCCAGCCTCTTCCACCTAGGACCAGAGATGCGGGTATGGCTACGCGACACCGAGTTGGACATCTGACGTTTCACGAAAGAAGAAGATCTCCTTCTATATCAGTTCTACTTTGTACCCCTCTTAAATAAATGAAGGCTGTAAAAACACTTCAAGGAGGAAACACATTTGGTTGATTTGGTCATGCTTTATTTTAATGATGCAAAGATGAATTAGCAAGTTAGCTGTTCTCCAATTACATAGAGTAGATCCCGTCACCATGCTACTACATGTTAGCAACCAGAGAGTCATAGCTAAGGTAGTTTTAAAGACATTCTCTTGGAATCATTCTGAAGATCCACACCCTTGAAGTCACCATGGAAACAAACTGAGAAGACAAGCAGAACCACTATCAGGTGATCAGACCAGATTGGTCACATGTCATCAGCACAGGTGTTTCTTACCTAAATAGTCCAGGACATGCTAATGAGGGCGGGGTTTTCATCAACATATGCAGACCTGGCAGACCTGCGTCGTCTCTTATTTGGAACCGAGCCTCCACCACAACTCTTGAGACAAAGTTCAAGACAAAGTCATTTGATTCATCAACATGTTTTCACACTGAAGATGTTCTCACTGCATGTCTGTACTATTCAAGAAGCAGGCATACCGGCTGGCAGAGTCCGTTCTGGTTAGGACACAGTACAACGTTGCAGTGCAAGTAGATCTCATTGCCGCTTTGAACAAAGTGGAACATGTGGAAGGAGAAGTCGCTCGACGTTGTCTGTCCATTAATCCCCACCTTGACCAGCCGGCTGGACTGGGAACAGCTACTCACAAACATAAACCTCAGAGTTACAAGTTCCATCCCTGCTTCAGTCTCAGAGCAAACTGAAAACGTTGAACTTGGAACATTGGTCACTGATAAAGGTCAAAGCAACAATGACGTGAGCTTCTCACCCTTCAGAGATCAGGTCGTATCGCAGACCATCATCAGGGGATGGCCCGTCGGTGGCCCAGCAGGAGTTGGTCACCAAGGAGACCAGGTTGCCATCCAGGCCCTCTGTCATCATCTCCACAAAGATGCTCTGATTTAGCTGAATGGCCATGTTGGGCTGTACCATATATCTGTGCGCTGAGTCCTTGTAGGCGGTCATGTTTAGCGTGTAGTTCCACGATCCAGACACCATCTGCTGCATCACCGAACTGTAACACAGCACACCTAGCATCAATGCACATGCATAACGTAAAGCATGACAGGTCTTGGAGGAATGCAACCTGCGACCAGTTCTCACTGGGGATGGGCATTAACTTGCATCCCTTCAAGAGACTCAAAGTGCGTTCACACCTCATTTTCACCTCAACAGGAGCAACTTAGAGTTCAGAACAGTAGCATGAAGCAAGATTTGGCCAGAGTGCTCAGGCTAGTTAATATATATATCGGTGTTTCGGGATCCCCGAAGGAGAAACGCCTCTGGTTCAGCATCTTGTTTAGGCATATATTGACAAAGAGCAGAGGGGACTGGGCCCCACCTGTGTCTCACAGTGCAGTCTCCATTGCAGATGCAAAATCATGTTATCACATGCTTTGTAAAGATCACTCTGACTCCAACTAACTTTGCTTGCATCCGGAAGGTCATACTCATGAGCTCTGGCTGGGTCTGGAAACAGGACAGGTCCATTTGAAACGGTTCTGGCACCCCCGAAGCGTTGACCAGGGTGTTTTCGTAGAGCACGTGGCTGGCGTTGGCCTGAATGAGTCAAGAGGTTACATGTTGAATGGCTGCGATGCCAGTGCTTAAGTTGGTTTGGCTTGGAGGGACACGCACCGTCACCAGCACCCCGCATGGATCTTGACTGTCAAAGCTGAAGGTCACCATGTGGTTGGATTCGTTCACCTGTCCTGTGCACGAGTCATTGTTGAGGTGCAGTTGCCTGTAGTCCACACCCCGCTCTTCCAGGAGACAACCCACCAGGGTGACAGAGGCAGAGTTCTCCACGCAGACTGGTAGCACATCTGAAAAGAAGACGCAAAACGGGGCCGGACCTCAGCATCATGTTTGAGGACGGACCCCGAGAACTACCCAATAGCCGCACCTAGAGTCTGATCGGAGGCAAAAATGGCCCGACAGAAGCAGCCGATTCCACCGTTGACGCCATCGGCACAGAACTCGTGATCCACACAGCGAGTGTCCTGACAGAAGGTCAGAGGGTCGGCTGGAAAGCAAAGAGGCACAGGTCGCTGAAGAAGTCATTTGAATACAAGCTGAGAATTTTATTTTCAGTACAAGTAACAGTCGTATATTTGTAAAGGTTGGCACTAAAAACTGCAATCGATTACACGTGTCTGCCTTCTTTTTTGTTCGAAGGAGAAATTGAATGTGAGGAAAACAACATTTTTTAAGGAAGATTCAAAGTGATGTTTCTGGTTTCCTGTCTTTCTTTCATTCAGGCCAATGACATGCCGTCTTGTTCGGGGCGGTGTAGCTCGGTTGGTAGAGTGGCCGTGCCGGCAACTTGAGGGTTCCAGGTTCGATCACCCCTTCCGCCATCCTAGTCACTGCTGTTGTGTCCTTGGGCAAGACACTTTACCCACCTGCTCCCAGTGCCACCCACACTGGTTTAACTGGAACTTAGATATTGCGTTTCACTATGTAAAAGCGCTTTGAGTCACTAGAGAAAAGCGCTACATAGATATAATTCACTTTACTTTACTTTGTTACGATGTCAATGAACTGAACACATTAGGATTTACCAAACTACTTTACTGTATCGTTTGGTGGAAATCGACACTGTCACCACTACAGAAACTTGAAGAACCAGAATGCACCAGGAAGTCAACTAAACACAGAAAAATGATCATGTATTCCCAGGTCATGTTAACCAGGACAATAATTAACATTGGTCTTCTGTTTAGTGCCATCTGGTGGCCAACATTGGAGCTGTCTTTCCCAGTGAGGGATGGCTTTTTGACACCGGTGGGCATGTTTAATATATCGTGATTCATTCATGGACTCTCAAAAACCCAAGTGAGTAACACAGATGGTCTTACAGCAGTTGGCGTCTGTCCTCCAGCTCTCCAGCGTGTGGTTCTTCTTCAGGCTACAGGCATGAGCGTAAGCCTCCAAAAACTCACATTTGAGGCCGTCCACATCTGGATAATGACACAGCGTGCGGTTGCAGGAGCTGAAGTATGGCTCTGGATCGATGTCAGCATGACAGTCGGTGAAGTCAGTGCCGTTTAGGATTTGACAGCTTCAGTGGGGATAGAACAATGGATTCGAAGTCAAGACCATAAAAGAGCCCCTTGTGTTGTGTTTTTATCTCACTGTTCAGTCACTGCGGTGCAGTTGATGGACGGGTCGGCTGGCTCGTTGTACCGCATCTCACAGCTGGGACGCGACAAACCGAAGACCGTGGAACAACACAAAGTAGAACATGATGAAGCTGCACTCAGGAGACGTTCACACAGTGACAAGGTCTCACCTGTCGGAGCTGAAGTCAGACGACTTGGCCTCATTTAAGGTCACACTGGAGTTGGCGCACAAACCCCCGCGGTTGGCATCGTCTTCGTAGTCGCTGTCTGACAGGAAGAACATCAATCCAGGTTCAAGTTTTTATAGCAGATTTCAGTCAAACTTTTGTCATTCCCCCGGTGTAAAATGGATGAATGGATCTGGATTATTGCTGGATCAATTCATAGTATTCACTAGAAATGTCTCGATCAACATTTTTGGCCCCCAATCCTGATCCGATTTTGCATCCTGATCCGATACTTTGACAATAGTATATGGATGTAAAATGTCTTTAACAAGTAACTAAAGTAAACATAGTATCACATTTCTAAAAACTTATATAGAGTTTGTGGGGTTTTTTTGTAGATTAGATGTTGTATTAAATCTCTGGTATTGAATGCTGCATACAATTTGTTTCAGATCATCGAGGCTTGTTAGCTCATCAACCAATTTCCTATCATTTGAAAAAAAATAAAAAATATCAGCCCCTGATTCGATCCATCGATCGTGATCGGGAAATCTCGAGTATTAGCATTTAGCAAATCATGACAAAACCTGTTAACTAGGACTTGTCTTTTCTTCTGTGTTGGCATTGGTTGCTAATGGTGAGGGTGCATTTTAGCTTAATGCTCCTAAAATCTGGAATAGTCTTCCAGAAGATGTGAGACAGGTATCAACTTCAGCAATGTTCTAATCCAGGCACTTGAATTGTGCATATGACAAGCGAAAGTATTTTATCCACACTTTAATTTTGATATTCCATATGATTGTTTATACGATGATTTGATTTTAATTTGAAGACATAGTCCTGGGTCTTCCCCGTGGCCTCCTACCGGTCGGACGTGCCCTAAACACCTCCCTAGGGAGGCGTTCGGGTGGCATCCTGACCAGATGCCCGAACCACATCATCTGGCTCCTCTCGATGTGGAGGACCAGCGGCTCTACTTTGAGCTCCTCCCGGATGACAGATGCTCTTACCCTAACTCTAAGGGAGAGCACCACCCAGTGGAGGAAACTCATTTCGATCTTGTCCTTTCGGTCATAACCCAAAGCTCATGACCATAGGCGAGGATGGGAACGTAGATCGACCGGTAAATTGAGAGCTTTGTCTTCCGGGTCAGCTCCTTCTTCACCTCAACGGATCGATACAGCGTCCACATTACTGAAGACGCCGCACCGATCCGCCTGTCGATCTCACCATCCACTCTTCCCTCACTGGTGAACAAGACTCAAAGGTACTTGAACTCCTCCACATGGGGCAAGATCTCCTCCACATCTTGGAGATGGCACTCCACCCTTTCCCGGAAGAGAACTATGGTCTCTGACTTGGAGGTGCTGATTCTCATCCCGGTCGCTTCACACTCTGCTGCGAACCGATCCACAAAAGACCTATTCCGCTCAAAGATTGTTCACAAGTCTGTGTCAGTGAGCACTTCCCAAGATCATCCATCCCACCTATCAGGTGTGGCATAACAAGATGCTGATTAATGCACAGGTGTGCCTTAGGCTGCCCACGATAAAAGGCCACTCTGAAGTGTGCGGTTTTGCTTTTTGGGGGGTCTGGGTGGGTCAGAAAAGCAGTCAGTTTTTGGTGTGCCTCACACATCTCCTTGGCATAGAGTTGATCAGGTTGTTGATGGTGGCCTGTGGAATGTTGGTCCACTCTTCAATGGCTGTGCCAAGTTGCTGAATATTGGCAGGAAGTGGAACACGCTGTCGTATACGCCGATCCACAGCATCCCAAACATGCTCAATGGGTGACATGTCTGGTGAGTATGCTGGCCGTGCAAGAACTGACATGTGTTCATCTTCCAGGAATTGTGTACAGATCCTTGCAACATGGGGCCGTGCATGGTCATGCTGCAACATGAGGCGATGGTCCTGGGTGAATGGCACAACAATGGGCCTCAGGATCTCGTCACGATATCTCTGTGCATTCAAAATGCTATCAATAAAATGCACTTGCGTTCGTTGTCCATAACACACGCCTGCCCATACCAAAACCCCACCCCCACCACTCCATTCACAACGTTGACATCAGAAAAACGCTCTTCCCACACGACGCCACACACTCTGTCTGCCATCTGCCCTGAACAGTCAAAAACCGGTATTCATCCGGGAAGAGAACACCTCTCCAATGTGCCAGAGGCCATCAAATTGGAGCATTTGCCCACCTAAGTCGGTTACGACGACAAACCACAGTCAGGTCGAGACCCCGATGAGGACAACGAGCATGCAGATTAGCTTTTCCTGAGAAGGTTTCTCACAGTTTGTGCAGAAATTCTTTGGTTAAGCCAACCAATTGTTGCAGCAGCTGTCCGGGTGGCTCGTCTCAGACAATCATGGAGGTGCACCTGCTGGATGTGGAGGTGGGCTGCTGTGGTTACACTTGGTCTGCGGTTATGAGGCCGGTTGAATGTACTGCCAAATTCTCTGTAACGCCTTTGGAGACGGCTTATGGTAGCAAAATGAACATTCAATTCACAGGCTACAGCTCTAGTGGACATTCCTGCAGTTAGCATGCTAACTGCATGCTCCCTCAAAACTTGCGACATCTGTGGCATTGTGCTGTGTGATAAAACTGCACATTTCAGAGTGGCCTTTTATCGTGGGCAGCCTAAGGCACACCTGTGCATTAATCATGCTGTTTAATCAGCATCTTGATATGCCACACCTGTGAGGTGGGATGGATTGTCTTGGCAAAGAAGAAATGCTCTCTAACACAGTTTGAGACAGATTTGTGAACAATATTTGAGAGGAATAGGTATTTTGTGTGTATAGTAAAAGTTTTAGATCTTTGAGTTCAACTCAACAAAAGTGTTGCGTTTATATTTTTGTCCAGTGTAGTTCTCAAAAGGAAACTCAGTATTTACTCTGCTGGAGTTACAGTATTTGTTGTTGCTGACTCTCAGTGCCTCACACAGAGAACCAGACAATGAATCAAGCGAAATTGGTGCCTTGCTCAAGGTTACCTGGAAATTAGTCTTAGTTCTTAAATAACCAGTGGCAGAGAGATTTGGACCTACAGCCCTCTGGAGCCCCCCCCTACCCTCTCCTCAAGCCCACAAACGGACACGATGGTGCTCTCCTTGATGTCATACAATGGAGACCACAGTCCTTTGGCGACGAAAGGATATTGGGTGTGAAGAAGAAATCCTGTTGACTAACCTGCTAACACCCACACGTATGTCATGAAGACCTGGGCGGTGTTGCCATTGAAGAAGACAGACGTGGTGTAGTTGACAGCATACGACATGACAGCGGTGACACCAGTGTCGTTCTTGCGGAACTCTACACCGCCATGCGTCTCTACTGGACTGTTCAAGTTCAGCTCAGTGTCATTGACCTGTATCGCAGCAAGAATCGAATGTGAACAACATGGGTTTAGATTTACTTGGGTTAGGGTTGGTTGAACACGTTTTTTTCCTACAGCACTTAGGGTTAGGGCATCAATGTCACCTTCACTCGGTCTGCTGGTCCAAGTTGAACGATGCTGTCCGAGTCCATCAGGTGGACGATCACGTGGTCCAAGAACATAACATCTTTACGACGACGTTCCTTGAACACGCCGACCACCCGCACGTTTGGTTCCGAGAACAGGGTGTAGGCACAGCGGTCTTCCACCGAGACCGAGTAGTTGGCGTCGAAGGAAACTAGGTTGGAGGCGGTCACTGTGCATACGTTGACGTCTCTCACGCATCTGGAATGTTGTTAGTCAGCGTTACACCAATGACACCATGTTGCACAGTGAAGACAACAATAATGATATTTACTCAGTATTTGTCTGAGGAAGTACGGTAAGATCTGATTCGGCAGAACAAGTCACAAAGCCGCCTTCTGAGTCGCAGCCGCTTGTGTCAGAAAAGTAATATTTCCCTGTGAACAACACAAATATTTCAATAGACATTGAGGAGAAGCTGACACATGAAGAAGAAGAGAGATCTGACCATCGTGTTGGCAGCCACTGATATCCGTGAAGATCCTGGGTCCTTGACCGCTGACTTGATCCACCTCCTCACCGTTGAAAAGCACGGTGACATTCTGCACACCACATGTGAGTCACAAGTATTTCTGTTATAATTATTAGGGGTGAGACGGTACGGGTGAAACGGGGCAAATCTCCCTCGTAGGCCGCGGTTTTCCCGTTTTGCAGTTCACTTTCCGCTTTGTTTGTGTGTGTGTGTGTGTGTGTGTGTGTGTGTGTGTGTGTGTGTGTGTGTGTGTGTGTGTTCTTGTATTTCCACCCTTCTTGAGACATTAAGAAGGAAATGTGTCTTCCATATGAGGAGGTGTGAACAAGTGATGACATAAATCAATAACATTGCATCTAATATTGAATGTCTCATTTGTGGTGACATCTATCAACATGAGGGTGCTCCCAAAAAGGAGGGATGTTTCACATCGTTTTTAAAAGTGCTCCCCCTCTGGTCAACATATGAAATAACAAGTGTGTGTTAAGAAATTGAAATGCGCCCCCTATGGCCAAAATTGATTAAAAAAAAAATAAATAAAAATATTTATATAGAGACATACTGTAATAACTTGAAGTAAATAAATAAAATAATAATAATAATAATAATGAACTAAAAGCAGTCTTTTTCTCACAATGTGTGGACTTTTTTCTTGTAAAATATGGGAACAATTTCTCATATTCTTTCTGTTTCTGTAATATTGCAATATTTTCTTGTAAAATTATTCCTTTTTAATGTAAAATTATTACTTTTTAATGCAAAATGGTGACATTTGTCATGTAAAATTCTGACTTTTATCACAATATTGCCAACTTTTTTGTTGTTGTTGTAAAATAGTGACATTTTTTGAGTAAAATGATGACTTTGGTCATATTTTTGCCAAGTAAAATTCAGATTATTATAATATTGCCAAAACGTTTTCTTATAAAATTGTGGCTTTTGTCGAGTAAAATGACGACTCTTCGTAAAATTGCCAAAATTTTAAGTTTTTCTTGTAAAATTGCGACTGTTATTGAGTAAAATTCCAACTTTTATCACAATATTGCACAAATCTTCCGTTTTTCCTGTAAAATTATGACTTGCGTTTAGTAAAATGAGGACTTTTATTATAATACTGCCAACATTCTATGTTTTTCTTGTGAAATTGTGACCTTTTTCTTGTGAAATTCCAACTCATTTTTCACAAGAAGCTTTTTTATATGTGCATAGTATGTATATATTATTAATGTTGTAAATACACTTCTTTATATAGCTAGAAAGGCTGGTCCTAAAGAGGGAGGCATTTTTCTCAGCTCTCAAGAAGGTAACAAATACAAGAATGTGTGTGTCTGTGTGCGCGTGTGTGTGTGTGTGTGTGTGTGTGTGTGTGTGTGTGTGTGTGTGTGTGTGTGTGTGTGTCCATATTAAAGTGAGATACAGGAGAGGAGACAGTAAGCTAGCTTGAATGTGAAGTGGTGGACAAATAATAAAAGGGTGGTTTAGTACAGTCCCACAGAGGTCTGAGCAGAACCGAGTCATTAGCCAGTGCGGTGGTACCTCAACCTACCAGTACGGTGGTACCTCAACCTACCAGTGCGGTGGTACCTCAACCTACCAGTGCGGTGGTACCTCAACCTACCAGTGCGGTGGTACCTCAACCTACCAGTACGGTGGTACCTCAACCTACCAGTGCAGTGGTACCTCAACCTACCAGTACGGTGGTACCTCAACCTACCAGTACGGTGGTACCTCAACCTACCAGTGCAGTGGTACCTCAACCTACCAGTACGGTGGTACCTCAACCTACCAGTGCAGTGGTACCTCAACCTACCAGTACGGTGGTACCTCAACCTACCAGTGCAGTGGTACCTCAACCTACCAGTACGGTGGTACCTCAACCTACCAGTACGGTGGTACCTCAACCTACCAGTGCAGTGGTACCTCAACCTACCAGTACGGTGGTACCTCAACCTACCAGTGCAGTGGTACCTCAACCTACCAGTACGGTGGTACCTCAACCTACCAGTGCAGTGGTACCTCAACCTACCAGTACGGTGGTACCTCAACCTACCAGTACGGTGGTACCTCAACCTACCAGTGCAGTGGTACCTCAACCTACCAGTACGGTGGTACCTCAACCTACCAGTGCGGTGGTACCTCAACCTACCAGTACGGTGGTACCTCAACCTACCAGTACGGTGGTACCTCAACCTACCAGTGCGGTGGTACCTCAACCTACCAGTGCGGTGGTACCTCAACCTACCAGATGCTTTTGAGACACTCGTATCTCAGAGCGTCCCCGCCAATTAAAATCCATTTCATTTCTGCTTGGCCCTCCCAAAACACCAAACTTGTGACATGCATTTTAAGAATAAAAACTAACTTTTAGACAGTAAATAGTATAAATGGTGTAGTATGTTCTGTTATATAGATGTTCATAAAGTGTTACTTATCTAAAAGGCATGTTGTCTATTGAAACCTCAAGTGTTGTGATACATTACAAGAGAGGAGCCTAATTTACATACCTACATAAAATAATCATTTACAACATAGTCATTAAATATGCATAATTGATTTATAAGTGAATCGTAACCGAATGTCTCAAATGTCTTTAATTCTGCATCTGTGTGCTTATTACTGATTATCAGCTGTTATTAGTTATTATCAACGATGATTAGTGATTATAAGGGATTACTTATTATCGGTGATTATTAGTGATGATCAGTGATTGTTAGTGATTATTTATTATTATCATTATTAGTGATTATCAATAATGATCAGTGATTATCAGTGATTATTACTGATGATCAGTTATTAGTGATTATCAGGGATTAACAATGATTTAAGATTACCAGTGATTAATAGTGATGTTTAATGATTATCAGTGATGATCAGTGATGATCAGTGATTGTTAGTGATTATTTATTATTATTAGTGATTATCAATAATGATAACTTGATTATTAGTGATGACCAGTTATTAGTGATTAGCAACAATGATTAGTGATTGTAAGGGATTACTTATTATCAGTGATTAGTGATGATCACTGATAGTTAGTGATTATTTATTATTATTAGTGATTATCAATCATGATCAATGATTATTGCTGATGATCAGTTGTTGTTAGTGATTATGCGGATTATTAGTGGTTAACAATGATTATTAGAGATTACCAGTGATTATTAGTGATTTTTAATGATTATCAGTGATGATCAGTGATTATCAGTTATTAGTGATTATAAGGGATTATTACTTATTATCAGTGATTATTAGTGATGATCAGTGATTGTTAGTGATTATTTATTATTAGTGATTATCAATAATGATCAGTGATTATTAGTGATTATCAGTGATTATTAGTGATGATCAGTTATTAGTGATTATCAGGGATTATTACTTATTAGCAATGATTATTAAATATTACTAGTGATTATTTGTGGTGATTTGTAATGATGATCAGTGATTATTGGTGATTATCAGTTGTTATTAGTGATTATCAACAATGATTAGCGATGATCGGTCATTGTTGGTGAATATTTATTATTATTATTAGTGATTATCAGTAATGATCAGTGATTATTAGTGACTGTTTCTCATGATTTTTCTATTTTCTATTTTATAGACATCCATCCATCCATCCATCCATTTTCTACCGCTTATTCCCTTCGGGGTCGCTGGAGCCTATCTCAGCTACAATCAGGCGGAAGGCGGGTACACCCTGGACAAAGAATGTTAAAAATTCCAATGTTACGTTTTCTATCAATGCCTTTTTTTTACTGTACCGAGGTACCTGGCGACCCGTGAGGACTTGGTACCGAGGTACCTGGCGACCCGTGAGGACTTGGTACCGAGGTACCTGGCGACCGGTGACGACTTGCTACCGAGGTACCTGGCGACCTGGGAGGACTTGGTACCGAGGTACCTGGTGACCCGGGAGGACTTGGTACCTGGCGACCTGTGAGGACTTGGTACAGAGGTACCTGGCGACCCGTGAGGACTTGGTACCAAGGTACATGGCGACCCGTGAGGACTTGGTACCGAGGTACCTGGCGACCCCTGAGGACCTGGTACCGAGGAACCTGGCGACCCGTGAGGACTTGGTACCGAGGTACCTGGCGACCTGTGAGGACTTGGTACCGAGGTACCTGGCGACCCGGGAGGACTTGGTACCGAGGTACCTGGCAACCCGTGAGGACTTGGTACCGAGGTACCTGGCGACCCGTGAGGACTTGGTACCGAGGTACCTGGTGACCCGTGAGGACTTGGTACCGAGGTACCTGGCGACCGGTGACGACTTGCTACCGAGGTACCTGGCGACCTGGGAGGACTTGGTACCGAGATACCTGCTGACCCGGGAGGACTTGGTACCTGGCGACCTGTGAGGACTTGGTACAGAGGTACCTGGCGACCCGTGAGGACTTGGTACCAAGGTACATGGCGACCCGTGAGGACTTGGTACCGATGTACCTGGCGACCCCTGAGGACCTGGTACCGAGGAACCTGGCGACCCGTGAGGACTTGGTACCGAGGTACCTGGCGACCTGTGAGGACTTGGTACCGAGGTACCTGGCGACCCGGGAGGACTTGGTACCGAGGTACCTGGCAACCCGTGAGGACTTGGTACTGAGGTACCTGGCGACCCGTGAGGACTTGGTACCGAGGTACCTGGTGACCCGTGAGGACTTGGTACCGAGGTACCTGGTGACCCGTGAGGACTTGCTACCGAGGTACCTGGCGACCGGTGACGACTTGCTACCGAGGTACCTGGCGACACGTGAGGACTTGGTACCAAGGTACCTGGCGACCTGTGAGGACTTGGTACAGAGGTACCTGGCGACCCGTGAGGACTTGGTACCGAGGTACCTGGCGACCTGTGAGGACTTGGTACTGAGGTACCTGGCGACCCGTGAGGACTTGGTACTGAGGTACCTGGCGACCGGTGACGACTTGCTACCGAGGTACCTGGCGACCCGGGAGGACTTGGTACCGAGGTACCTGGTGACCCGGGAGGACTTGCTACCAAGGTACCTGGTGACCCGTGAGGACCTGGTACAGAGGTACCTGGCGACCCCTGAGGACCTGGTACCGAGGTACCTGGCGACCCGTGAGGACTTGGTACCGAGGTACCTGGCGACCCGGGAGGACTTGGTACCAAGGTACCCGGCGACCCCTGAGGACCTGGTACCGAGGTACCTGGCGACCCGTGAGGACTTGGTACCGAGGTACCCGGCGACCCCTGAGGACCTGGTACCGAGGTACCTGGCGACCCGTGAGGACTTGGTACCGAGGTACCTGGCGACCCGGGAGGACTTGGTACCGAGGTACCTGGCGACCTGTGAGGACTTGGTACCGAGGTACCTGGCGACCTGTGAGGACTTGGTACCAAGGTACCCGGCGACCCGTGAGGACTTGGTAGTGTTGCATTGCCATCTACTCACCAGTTGATTTCCTTTTGGGACAGATTGCAGCGCACCTTGCTCACCAAATGTGCGGAAGTGAAGTTGAAACTACAAGGTGCACAGGGACAAAGTCAGGAGAAGGGATGGAAGACACATGCTTGCTGATCAGACACTTACAATTTCAGTCTTGCTGGAATCAAAGACTTTCAGTGTGGACAAACAGCGGGAAGTTCCGGTGAGTCCTGGTATACTTTGGTGGTAAGCGGAACCTGGGCCCTGGTTTCCGTTTTTGGTCTCTGATGTTACATTGACTGCTGAGCTGAGAACCACCTTCAAACGCACCTCACTCGGGAAAGACACCTCGATGATCCCGTTTGAGATGTTCACCTGGATGGGAGAACATCTTCTTATTTCACTTCAACGCCATTCTTCTTCTGCCGCTTCATACAAACCACTCCAACATTTGATACAAACCACTCCAACATTTGATACAAACCACTCCAACATTTGATACAAACCACTCCAACATTTGATACAAACCACTCCAACATTTGATACAAACCACTCCAACATTTGATACAAACCACTCAAACATTTGATACAAACCACTCAAACATTTGATACAAACCACTCCAACATTTGATACAAACCACTCCAACATTTGATACAAACCACTCCAACATTTGATACAAACCACTCCAACATTTGATACAAACCACTCCAACATTTGATACAAACCACTCCAACATTTGATACAAACCACTCCAACATTTGATACAAACCACTCCAACATTTGATACAAACCACTCCAACATTTGATACAAACCACTCCAACATTTGATACAAACCACTCCAACATTTGATACAAACCACTCCAACATTTGATACAAACCACTCCAACATTTGATACAAACCACTCCAACATTTGATACAAACCACTCCAACATTTGATACAAACCACTCAAACATTTGATACAAACCACTCAAACATTTGATACAAACCACTCAAACATTTGATACAAACCACTCCAAAATTTGATACAAACCACTCAAACATTTGATACAAACCACTCAAACATTTGATACAAACCACTCCAACATTTGATACAAACCACTCCAACATTTGATACAAACCACTCCAACATTTGATACAAACCACTCCAACATTTGATACAAACCACTCCAAAATTTGATACAAACCACTCAAACATTTGATACAAACCACTCAAACATTTGATACAAACCACTCCAACATTTGATACAAACCACTCCAACATTTGATACAAACCACTCCAACATTTGATACAAACCACTCCAACATTTGATACAAACCACTCCAACATTTGATACAAACCACTCAAACATTTGATACAAACCACTCCAACATTTGATACAAACCACTCCAACATTTGATACAAACCACTCCAACATTTGATACAAACCACTCCAACATTTGATACAAACCACTCCAACATTTGATACAAACCACTCCAACATTTGATACAAACCACTCCAACATTTGATACAAACCACTCCAACATTTGATACAAACCACTCAAA
The DNA here is from genome assembly GCF_033978785.1 of Entelurus aequoreus. NCBI lineage: Eukaryota > Metazoa > Chordata > Actinopteri > Syngnathiformes > Syngnathidae > Entelurus > Entelurus aequoreus. The sequence continues at coordinate 1,955,496 of NC_084744.1, forward strand.
CATTTGATACAAACCACTCCAACATTTGATACAAACCACTCCAACATTTGATACAAACCACTCCAACATTTGATACAAACCACTCAAACATTTGATACAAACCACTCCAACATTTGATACAAACCACTCCAACATTTGATACAAACCACTCCAACATTTGATACAAACCACTCAAACATTTGATACAAACCACTCCAACATTTGATACAAACCACTCCAACATTTGATACAAACCACTCCAACATTTGATACAAACCACTCCAACATTTGATACAAACCACTCCAACATTTGATACAAACCACTCCAACATTTGATACAAACCACTCCAACATTTGATACAAACCACTCCAACATTTGATACAAACCACTCCAACATTTGATACAAACCACTCAAACATTTGATACAAACCACTCCAACATTTGATACAAACCACTCCAACATTTGATACAAACCACTCCAACATTTGATACAAACCACTCCAACATTTGATACAAACCACTCAAACTAGTCAGCTGCCAACGTGGGAACATTTTCTCTCCACATATATATTGATCAACCATGAATTGATCAATATGTAATGATTATTAGTGAGAATCAGTCATTATCAGTGGACATTAGTGATGATCGGTCATTATCAATCATTGTCAGTGACTATTAGTGATAATCAGTGATTATTAGTGAAAATTAGTGATTATTAGTGATAATTAGTGATTATTAGTGATGATCAGTGAACATTAGTGATACTCAGTGATTATAAGTGATGATCGGTCATTATCAATCGTTAGTGATTATTAGTGCTAATCAGATAACATTAGTGATAATCGGTGATTATTAGTGATAATCAGTGCTAATCAGATAACATTAGTGATAATCAGTGATTATTAGTGATGGTCGGTCATTGTCAATCATCGTCAGTGATTATTAGTGACTATCAGTGATTATTGGTGACTATCAGTGATCATTAGTGATAATCAGTCATTAGTGAGACTCAGTCATTATCAGTGGTAATCAGCGAACATTAATGATGATCAGTTATTAGTGATAATCAGTCATTATAAGTGATAATCATTATCAGTGATAATCAGTGATTAGTGATAATCAGTGATTATTAGTGATGATTAGTTAGTGATAATCAGTAATTATCAGTGATAATCAGTCAAATATCAGTGAACATTAGTGATAATCAGTCATTATTAGTGATGATCAGTTATTATTGATAATCAGTAATTATCAGTGATAATCAGTAATTATTAGTGATCAGTTATTATTGATCATCAGTAATTATCAGTGATAATCAGTAATTATCAGTGATAATCAGTAATTATTAGTGATCAGTTATTTTTGATAATCAGATATTAGTGATAATCAGTCATTATTAGTGATAATCAGTGATTAGTGATGATCAGTTATTAGTGATAAGTGATTGTTAGTGATTATTTATTATTATTAGTGATTATCAGTAATGATCAGTGATTATTAGTGACTGTTTCTCATGATTTTTGTATTTTCTATTTTGTAGACTAAGAATGTTAAAACTTCAAATGTACGATGGTGTGGACATTGTGAATGGAAGGTAGTGTAGAGTCATACGGTGGTGTGGACATTGTGAATGGAAGGTAGTGTAGAGTCATACGGTGGTGTGGACATTGTGAATGGAAGGTAGTGTAGAGTCATACAGTGGTGTGGACATTGTGAATGGAAGGTAGTGTAGAGTCATACGGTGGTGTGGACATTGTGAATGGAAGGTAGTGTAGAGTCATACGGTGGTGTGGACATTGTGAATGGAAGGTAGTGTAGAGTCATACGGTGGTGTGGACATTGTGAATGGAAGGTAGTGTAGAGTCATACGGTGGTGTGGACATTGTGAATGACTTACCTGTGCTGTGGTGTAGGTTCCTCCCAGGGCCTTGATGGAACACGCACTGAAGTTGAAAGTGTCAGAGAACTGAGCGGTGGCACCTGAGGACCAGGACCAGGACAGTTAGGGTCTGGGCTGGGGAGGGTGTGAGAGGACTCAGAGGTTACCTGGTAGCAGGCTGATGGCCACCGTGATGATTAGGGGGAGGAGCATGATGGAGACGACCAATCAGCTGACAGAGATCTGTAAGAAAACACATATGGTCTGTTCTGGTTCTGCTTCAATTCTTCTTTGGGTTTCAAAGTTTCTTCCCTGGTTGTGAATATAATTCATCATATTTCAAATAAATATATGATATAGCCATTTTCCACTTTTTTGGAAATGCTGCAGTTCTTATGGATCAATGAATCCAGACATTCTTGGTGTGTCTGGGGCCCTGCCAGCCCTGGGGGCCCATTTACCAAGAAGGAATGTCAGGGTGTTTCATTTGACCATAAACGTATTCCTAGAGTAACGGAGGCCGGCTGGTGTGTACCTTCAGGTTAGCGAGTTGATAGCTCGGTAGCTAGCACGCTCGTCTCTAAGACGGACGACCCGGGTTCAAGTCCCGGGCGTAGCAGAGAAAAAGCTGGTACTGTACCAGCTAGGCAAGTTACAGTGGTGCCGTGACCCGGATGATAGGGAGGTTTAGGGGGGTGAGTGTAAAGGAGGCTAAGTGTACGTTGGTAGACCTCACCCACTGACAACCTCAAGAGCAGTTCTGGTTACTGAGTTGATTGCTCGGTACCTAGCATGCTCATCTCTCATACCGGACTACCTAGGTTCAAGTCCAAGGTGGAACAGAAAAAGCAGGGAATGAACCAGCGAGGTGGGTTACCGTGGTGCCGTGACCCGGATGAGAGTGAGGTTTGGGGGAGGGCAGGGGGGAGTGTAAAGGAGGCTGACTCATTCAAGAAGACGATTTTGACTCGGCACAGAACAGCAACAGCGACTCTGCATATTTGTTAGCATGATTGTTTTAAGATGTATTTCATCTTTTCCTATTTTTAAATGTATGTTTTGTGCCACAAAACATTAAATGACACACAAAAGCCACTTTTTTGTTATCTCGGTCGATCTTTTGATCGGCCACAATTTAAAAAGTTTGCCATATTTAAAAGATTCATTCATTCATAAATGATTCAATTAATTGCAGTTTTTTAATCTCGTCACAACTCTTATGTTGAAATTGTTATTTGCTGAAAAGACCGACCCTCGATTCTGACCTCATGGTAAACTACCGGCCGGTGTCGCACCTCCCCTTTATCTCGAAAATCCTATAATAAAAAAGTGGGACTATTTTGTGATTAAAAAAGTGTAAAAATTGTTTCCTATAATAAAAAAGTGGGACTTTTTTGTGATTAAAAAAGTGTAAAAATTGTTTCCTATAATAAAAAAGTGGGACTTTTTTGTGATTAAAAAAGTGTAAAAATTGTTTCCTACAATAAAAAAAGTGGGACTTTTTTTGCGATGGTGGCTCCAGATAATAAAATAGATAAATACTACCGTCGATCATAACATTTTATTAGAAGTGCTAAATATTATAAACGTATCACTTTCCTCTGGCACTGTTCCCCTCGCATTCAAAACAGCGCTTATTCATCCTCTGCTCAAAAGACCTAACCTCGATTCTGACCTCATGGTAAACTACCGGCCGGTGTTGCACCTCCCCTTTATCTCGAAAATCCTCGAAAAAAGTGTTTTAAACAATTTACTTCCCATGAAAGTGATTAAAAAAGTGTAAAAATTGTTTCCTATAATAAAAAAGTGGGACTTTTTTGTGATTAAAAAAGTGTAAAAATTGTTTCCTATAATAAAAAAGTGGGACTTTTTTGTGATTAAAAAAGTGTAAAAATTGTTTCCTATAATAAAAAAGTGGGACTTTTTTGTGATTAAAAAAGTGTAAAAATTGTTTCCTATAATAAAAAAGTGGGACTTTTTTGTGATTAAAAAAGTGTAAAAATTGTTTCCTATAATAAAAAAAGTGGGACTATTTTGTGATTAAAAAAGTGTAAAAGTTGTTTCCTATAATAAAAAAAAGTAGGACTTTTTTTGCGATGGTGGCTCCAGATACTAAAATAGATAAATACTACCGTCGATCATAACATTTTATTAGAAGTGCTAAATATTATAAACGTATCACTTTCCTCTGGCACTGTTCCCCTAGCATTCAAAACAGTGCTTATTCATCCTCTGCTCAAAAGACCTAACCTCGATTCTGACCTCCTGCTAAACTACCGCCCGGTGTCGCACCTCCCCTTTATCTCGAAAATCCTCGAAAAAAGTGTTTTAAACAATTTACTTCCCATGAAAGTGATTAAACGTGTAAAAATTGTTTCCTATAATAAAAAAGTGGGACTTTTTTGTGATTAAAAAAGTGTAAAAATTGTTTCCTATAATAAAAAAGTGGGACTTTTTTGTGATTAAAAAAGTGTAAAAAATGTTTCCTATAATAAAAAAAGTGGGACTTTTTTTGCGATGGTGGCTCCAGATAATAAAATAGATAAATACTACCGTCGATCATAACATTTTATTAGAAGTGCTAAATATTATAAACGTATCACTTTCCTCTGGCACTCTTCCCCTAGCATTCAAAACAGCGCTTATTCATCCTCTGCTCAAAAGACCTAACCTCGATTCTGACCTCATGGTAAACTACCGGCCGGTGTCGCACCTCCCCTTTATCTCGAAAATCCTCGAAAAAAGTGTTTTAAACAATTTACTTCCCATGAAAGTGATTAAAAAAGTGTAAAAATGGTTTCCTATAATAAAAAAGTGGGACTTTTTTGTGATTAAAAAAGTGTAAAAATGGTTTCCTATAATAAAAAAGTGGGACTTTTTTGTGATTAAAAAAGTGTAAAAATTGTTTCCTATAATAAAAAAGTGGGACTTTTTTGTGATTAAAAAAGTGTAAAAATTGTTTCCTATAATAAAAAAGTGGGACTTTTTTGTGATTAAAAAAGTGTAAAAATTGTTTCCTATAATAAAGAAGTGGGACTATTTTGTGATTAAAAAAGTGTAAAAGTTGTTTCCTATAATAAAAAAAAGTAGGACTTTTTTTGCGATGGTGGCTCCAGATACTAAAATAGATAAATACTACCGTCGATCATAACATTTTATTAGAAGTGCTAAATATTATAAACGTATCACTTTCCTCTGGCACTCTTCCCCTAGCATTCAAAACAGCGCTTATTCATCCTCTCCTCAAAAGACCTAACCTCGATTCTGACCTCATGGTAAACTACCGGCCGGTGTCGCACCTCCCCTTTATCTCGAAAATCCTCGAAAAAAGTGTTTTAAAACAATTTACTTCCCATGAAAGTGATTAAAAAAGTGTAAAAATTGTTTCCTATAATAAAAAAGTGGGGACTTTTTTGTGATTAAAAAAGTGTAAAAAATGTTTCCTATAATAAAAAAGTGGGACTTTTTGTGATTAAAAAAGTGTAAAAAATTGTTTCCTATAATAAAAAAGTGGGACTTTTTTGTGATTAAACGTGTAAAAATTGTTTCCTATAATAAAAAAGTGGGACTTTTTTGTGATTAAACGTGTAAAAATTGTTTCCTATAATAAAAAAGTGGGACTTTTTTGTGATTAAAAAAGTGTAAAAATTGTTTCCTATAATAAAAAAGTGGACTTTTTTGTGATTAAAAAAGTGTAAAAGTTGTTTCCTACAATAAAAAAAGTAGGACTTTTCTTGCGATGGTGGCTCCAGATAATAAAATAGATAAATACTACCGTCGATCATAACATTTTATTAGAAGTGCTAAGTATTATAAACGTATCACTTTCCTCTGGCACTGTTCCCCTCGCATTCAAAACAGCGCTTATTCATCCTCTGCTCAAAAGACCTAACCTCGATTCTGACCTCCTGGTAAACTACCGGCCGGTGTCGCACCTCCCCTTTATCTCGAAAATCCTCGAAAAAAGTGTTTTAAAACAATTTACTTCCATGAAAGTGATTAAACGTGTAAAAATTGTTTCCTATAATAAAAAAGTGGGACTTTTTTGTGATTAAAAAAGTGTAAAAATTGTTTCCTATAATAAAAAAGTGGGACTATTTTTGTGATTAAAAGAGTGTAAAAATTGTTTCCTATAATAAAAAAGTGGGAGTTTTTTGTGATTAAAAAAGTGTAAAAATTGTTTCCTATAATAAAAAAGTGGGACTTTTTTGTGATTAAACGTGTAAAAATTGTTTCCTATAATAAAAAAGTGGGACTTTTTTGTGATTAAAAAAGGGTAAAAGTTGTTTCCTATAATAAAAAAAAGTAGGACTTTTTTTGCGATGGTGGCTCCAGATAATAAAATAGATAAATACTACCGTCGATCATAACATTTTATTAGAAGTGCTAAATATTATAAACGTATCAATTTCCTCTGGCACTCTTCCCCTCGCATTCAAACAGCGCTTATTCATCCTCTTCTCAAAAGACCTAACCTCGATTCTGACCTCATGGTAAACTACCGGCCGGTGTCGCACCTCCCCTTTATCTCGAAAATCGTCAAAAAGTCTTTTAACAATTTACTTCCCATGAAAGTGATTAAACGTGTAAAAATTGTTTCCTATAATAAAAAAGTGGGACTTTTTTGTGATTAAAAAGTGTAAAAGTGTAATTGTTTCCTATAATAAAAAAGTGGGACTTTTTTGTGATTAAACGTGTAAAAATTGTTTCCTATAATAAAAAAAGTGGGACTTTTTTGTGATTAAAAAAGTGTAAAAGTTGTTTACTATAATAAAAAAAGTAGGACTTTTTTTGCGATGGTGGCTCCAGATAATAAAATAGATAAATACTACCGTCGATCATAACATTTTATTAGAAGTGCTAAGTATTATAAACGTATCACTTTCCTTTGGCACTGTTCCCCTAGCATTCAAAACAGCGCTTATTCATCCTCTCCTCAAAAGACCTAACCTCGATTCTGACCTCCTGGTAAACTACCGGCCGGTGTCGCACCTTCCCTTTTATCTCGAAATCCTCGAAAAAAGTGTTGTAAACAATTTACTTCCCATGAAAGTGATTAAACGTGTAACAATTGTTTCCTATAATAAAAAAGTGGGACTTTTTTGTGATTAAAAAAGTGTAAAAATTGTTTCCTATAATAAAAAAGTGGGACTTTTTTTGTGATTAAAAAAGTGTAAAAGTTGTTTCCTATAATAAAAAAAGTGGGACTTTTTTTGCGATGGTGGCTCCAGATAATAAAATAGATTTTGGGTCAGATGCGTCAGTAATGCTGTAGTCTCGCGAGAGAGAGCGTACGTGACGCGGGAAAAAAAAAATAGAGTCAAGTGGCACACTCAGCTGCCAAACAATTCTGATTCATTCAGAAATAAAGCAAATAAAACTTAAATATCAAAATCTGGAGGCACTTGAAGGCTACATCGAAGAGTGCTACGACCGTCTCGTCATGGGGAAGCCATCTAAGACGCCAACGTCTAAAAGAAGCCGCCGGAGGACTCACCTGGCCATGTGTCACCACCCGTACAAACTTCACCGACATCTTGGATTCCATCGACAAGAGGCTGACTTGTTTGGATGGCCGCCTCGCACTTGTTGAGGTGCTCCACAAGGAATTCCAAGCCATCCGTGAGAGTTTGAATTCGGACAACAGCAGGTCATGTCTCTCGCCAAGGAGAAGGCCGCTCTTCGTGAGGACTGTTAAATCCCTCACCGACGGAGTGACGCAACTCAACCGGGACAACAGGAGCATGAAGGAGACGATGCTAGACCTCCAGGCGAGAAGCATGAGGGACAATCTGGTCTTCGCGGGGATACCGGAAAAGAGCGAGGAAGATCCAGAGGAAACCATCAAGTCCTTCATGGAACATCAGCTCAAGCTTCCAGCAGACACCATCAGGAACATCACCTTCCATCGCGTCCACCGCTTGGAGACAAAAGCCGGAGAACAGGAGGCCGAGACCCATCATAGCCAAATTGGAAGACTTCAAGCAGAAGGAGCGAGTGAGGAACCAGAGTAGAGAGCTGGAAGGATCCAACTTCAGCATCAACGACCAGTTTCCTAAGGAAATTCTCGACCGGCGACGCCATTTGTTTCCGCTTCGCAAGAAGTTTATCACTGAAGGATGCCGTGCAGTCATCGCGGTGGATCAACTTTTCATCAACGGCCAACTTTACCGTGACCCGGAAGCCACGCCGTGGCTGTATTATTAGCGTCTGAAACACGGTAAATGTTGTATTTTGTTTTTGTTATTTCATTATGCTTCAATCCCTCTCTCCCCCCCCCCCCTCTTGCTCACAATACACCTGTGCGTCATCATAGCGCACACGTAAACACCATTACTTTTTTGTTTTCCTTTTTATGTTACTTATTTCACTACCTTTTCAATCCACCACTCTCTTCTTTTCTTTTTCTTTTATGTTTTTTGTTTTGTTTTTCTCTTTCTATTTCTTTTTTTTAAATTTTTTTTTATTTATTTTATTTTTTTTAAAGTTTTATTTATACATTTCAACATTTCAACAATCAAATAAGTACAAAAGTAGTACAAAACAGTACAAAAAGAATACAAAGCAGCGCCAGGGGGTTATAAATTCAAAGTAACTAAAATAGAACGCAAAAAAACATATATATAATATAAATAAAGTGCAAAGCCATAGGCTCACTCAATTTCAGTAAACAACTCAAATTTGGAACACAGCATAATCGTCTTCACAGCTTTCTGGTTGCTAGAGGTAGAGAGTGTCTTAATGTACAGTTCTAACTCTTTTTTAAAGGCACAAAAGACAGGTCGGGTATTGAGAAACTTACATTTATGAATATAAAACTTAGCCAATAGTATAATGAGGTTGCAAAGGTAAAATTCCTTTTCAAATTGTTGTTCATATAGTGTAAAACCAAATATCACATCTTTAAAACAAAGCACAAATTTGTCATGAATAATGTCCAGGATGAAGCGACAGATGCCCCGCCATAGTGATGGAGTGCTTTCCAAGTCCAAAACAGTCTCTGGATGCATGTTACATAAGGTGCAGGTAACATCAATGTCCTTCTTGTATCTAACCATCACAGTCTTTACAGGGTAATAACCAGGAATGATTTTAAAAGATATCTCTTTGACTTTGTTGGTAAGTAAATACCTGTTAGGAAGGGACCATGTTTTGACCCAGCAGATGTCATTCACAATATTATTCCAGAGCGCAATTACATAGGAGACAGACACACAATCATTTTGGAATAAGCTGCGGATTTTTCTGTTATTTTTCTGATCAAAGCAAAGTTTCCCCACAGGAGTGTCAAGTGGATCATTCACCATTTTTACAGCAGAAAGAGGAGATGAGTAAGCCCTGTACAACATAACTCTCTTTCTATTTCTCCACCTGTTGTGTGTGTCCCCTTGTCGTCATCAGCATTTACACTCACAGCTAATACATGCACAACTATACACACCTACATATATGCATGATATGCTTACATTTAGATACATTATTTACACATAAAGTACACACATACATCCACACACTTAGTTACAGTCTGGTTTAGTATGTCCACTGTTCAGTTTGTCACTTGGAATGTGCGTGGAGTCGGGTCAAAGGAAAAAAATATAAAAATTCTTAATCATTTGAAGAGTATGCAAGCAGACATTGCTTTACTACAAGAGACTCACCTCTCCAAGTCCGATACCTCAAAACTGCATTCATGGCAATACCCACACACATACTTTGCTAGTTACAACTCCAAACAGAGAGGCGTCGCCATTCTCATTAGTAGAAAGGTCAACTTTACATTCCATAACTCCATTACTGACATAGAGGGAAGATACATCATTCTTAATATTTCTGTTGACGGGAGAAACTTATGTATCGCCAACATTTATGGTCCAAATGTTGATGACCCCTCCTTTTTTCACACTTTCTTCTCTTCACTTTCTCCTCACTCAAACCACTGCTTGATTCTAGGAGGGGACCTCAACTTAGTATTTAATCCAAATATAGATCGGTCCCAGAGTGACTGGGAGTCACCGTGAGTCTCAATCAGTGGTAATACTTAAGCAATATATGAAGGATTATGGTCTTTGCGATGCCTGGCGTTCTTATCACCACACTCTTAGGGAATACACTTATTTTTCCCCAGTTCACCACTCATTCTCTCGCATTGATTACTTTTTAACTAGTAGCTCAATTTTATCTGATATCGCAAACATTCACATTCATCCTATCATCATCAGTGACCATGCACCTGTCTCACTTTCCCTCACTAACAAAACTATAACTGCACCTATAAAACAATGGAGACTTAATACATCACTACTAAAGGACCCAGACTTCCTCAACTATTTTGAGAAAGAATGGACAGATTTTTTAGATTTTAATGATCAACCAGAAATCACGGCGTGCATTCTCTGGGAGGCCGCAAAAGTAGTTATGCGAGGAAAAATTATTTCTTATTCATCATACAAGAAAAAAAAGGAACGTTTACTAGAGCAGGAACTTGAAAATGAAATACAAATATTAGAAATAGCTTATGCGAACTCACAAAATGAACATACTCTGAATGAACTGAGAAAACTCAAATTAGATTTAAGAGAAATAATTGATAAGAAAACTCAATTCCTGCTCCAGAGGTTACGCTTAGATAAATTTGAACATGACAATAAACCAAGCAAATATTTGGCTAACCAACTAAAATTAAACAAAGAATAAAGCTCCATACTATCCATTAAGGATTCAGCTGGGAACATTTCACATGTTCCTGAGGAAATTAACTCCATATTTAGAGACTTTTACAGAAACTTGTATACACCCCAGATTGACCCATCTCTTTCAGACATTGAGACATTTCTCAATGGTATAGACTTACCTAAATTAAATACGAGGCAGGTATCAAATTTAGATCTTGCTATTTCTGTAGATGAACTTCACGATGCTCTTCAACAGATGCCAAACAATAAAGCACCAGGGCCTGATGGGTTCCCTGTGGAGTTCTACAAAACATTTTGGTCACTGCTAGCTCCGATATTTACAAAAATGGCTTTAGAGATTAAAGAAAACTCATTCCTTCCTCCAAATATGAACTCTGCCACAATCAGTCTCTTGCTAAAACCTGATAAAGACCCAACACTTCCATCCAGTTACCGGCCAATCTCCCTGATTAATGCTGATCTTAAAATTATCTGCAAAGTATTAGCTCAAAGATTAGAAAAAGTCACTCCATATATAGTACATCCTGATCAAACAGGTTCATCAAAGAGAGACAATCGTCCAACAATGTTCGCCGTCTACTCAATGTGATAGACTATTCTGTTATTCATCATTTAAAAACAGCTGTTGTTTCATTAGATGCTGAAAAAGCATTTGATAGAGTGAATTGGAATTTTCTTTTAGCTACTCTACAGAAATTTGGATTTGGAGACTCATTTATAGAATGGATCAAGGTCCTATATAGTTTCCCTACAGCCTCGGTTAGAACGAATAGCCAAATCTCTCCAAGGTTTAATCTTATGAGGGGCACAAGGCAAGGGTGTCCACTTTCTCCGTCACTGTTTGCTATATTTATTGAACCTCTTGCAACCGCAATTTGACAGCATGCAAATATTAAAGGCATCCATACCGCAACCGTTCATCATAAAATAAGCCTTTATGCTGATGATGTATTACTTTTCTTACAAAATCCACATTCTTCTCTTCAAGATGCAATCTCACTTATCAATAAATTCAGTTCTATTTCAGATTACTCAATCAACTGGTCCAAATCTACTGTGTTACCAATACATTTTGACTTCCAGAGCACCTCATCGATTCCACTGCACAAAGGGAACATTAAATACCTGGGAATCAATATTTCCTCCACATTGTCAGATCTGAATCGCTTGAATTACTCCCCAATCTTAAAATTGATTGAGGATGATCTGGCGCGTTGGAAAGCACTGCCAATCTCACTTATGGGAAGGGTTTCTACCGTGAAAATGATGGTCTTGCCTAGGGTTAATTATCTCTTTTCAATGATTCCAACCAAACCTTCTCAAATCTGGTTTAAATCACTAGACTCACACATCAATCAGTTTATTTGGAAGAGTAAACCAGCACGAATCAGCCTTAAAACTTTACAAAAACCAAAAGAATACGGGGGTCTAGAACTCCCAAACTTTTCATATTACTTCCTTGCAAATAAACTACAATATATACTAAAATGGACCAATCCCACTTTATTAGATAGTTTATGGTTAGAGATTGAACAATCACTTAGCCAGGAGATCCCAATTTCTAACTTGCCCTTTATTAGCCAAATTCTCCGAAAACACAACTGCTTCAAAAGTATTAATATATGCACTACCTTAAAGGCCTACTGAAATGATTTTTTTTTATTTAAACGGGAATAGCAGATCCATTCTATGTGTCATACTTGATCATTTCGTGATATTGCCATATTTTTGCTGAAAGGATTTAGTAGAGAAAATCGACGATAAAGTTGGCAACTTTTGCTCGCTGATAAAAAAAAAGCCTTGCCTGTAGCGGAAGTAGCGTGACGTCACAGGAGCTAGTATTCCTCACAATTCCCCGTTGTTTACAATGGAGCGAGAGAGATTCGGACCGAGAAAGTGATGATTACCCCATTAATTTGAGCGAGGATGAAAGATTCGTAGATGAGGAACGTTACAGTGAATGACTTGAGAGGCAGTGATGGACGTATCTTTTTTCGCTCTGACCGTAACTTAGGTACAAGCTGGCTCATTGGATTCCACACTCTCTCCTTTTTCTATTGTGGATCACAGATTTGTATTTTAAACCACCTGGGATACTATATCCTCTTGAAAATGAGAGTCGAGAACACGAAATGGACATTCAGTGCCTTTTATTTCCACGACAATACATCGGCGAAATGCTTTAGCTACGAGCTAACGTGATAGCATCTTGCTTTAACTGCATATAGAAACAAAAGAAATAAACCCCTGACTGGAAGGATAGATAGAAAATCAACAATACTATTAAACCGTGGACATGTAAATACACGGTTAATGCTTTCCAGGCTGGCGAAGGTTAACAATGCTGTGCTAACGACGCTATTGAAGCTAACTTAGCAACCGGACTGCACAGAGCTATGCTAAAAACATTAGCTCTCCACCTACGCCAGCCAGCCCTCATTTGCTCATCAACACCCGTGCTCACCTGCGTTCCAGCGATCGGCAGAAGGACAAAGGACTTCACCCGATGCGTTTGGCGGCCCGGAGACGTAGGAAGTCAAGGTGAAGTCGGCGGCTAGCGCGGCTAGCGCGGCTAGCGCTCCAACAAAGTCCTCCTGGTTGTGTTGCTGTAGTCCGCTGCTAATACACTGATCCCACCTACAACTGTCTTCTTTGCATCCTTCATTGTTCATTAAACAAATTGCAAAAGATGTCCAAAATACTGTGGAATTATGAAATTAAAACAGAGCTTTTTGTATAGGATTCTACGGGGTACCATAACTTCCGTTACTCGGACTTCGTCACGCGCACACGTCATCATACCGCGATGTTTCAGCCGGATATTTCCCGGGAATTTTAAAATGTCACTTTATAAGTTAACCCGGCCGTATTGGCATGTGTTGCAATGTTAAGATTTCATCATTGATATATAAACTATCAGACTGCGTGGTCGCTAGTAGTGGCTTTCAGTAGGCCTTTAACAGCTTGGTGGGAGTTTTTGAAAATAACTGGATCCCCGCTCACTCCCTGTCAATTTACGCCTATTTGGAATAATCCTGATTTTCTTTTAAACAAGAAGCCATTGAACTTTCCAACATGGTATGATAAAGGAGTCAGATGTCTTGGGGATATCATCAATGCAAACAGTTTTATCTCTTTTAAAAGTTTAATAACACAATATGCAATCAATCCTAATAAATTCCTAGAATATATACAAATCAAATCTGTAATTAGCGAAAGATTCAACAAAACAACATGGGAAAGTAATCCTACGACCGTTAAATTCTTCAAAACATCTGCCCCCAAAGCTTTATCCAAATTATATGCTCTCTTATCAAAAATAGATAACACAATAAGTATCCCAACTTCCAAATGGCACTCAGACGTATCCACAAGCCTTGACCCAGAATTCTGGAAACAAATATGCCTCAATACTTCTCGTTTGATTAAGAATCCAAATTTACGACTGATTCAGCTCAAAATACTTTACAGAATACATTACACCGGTCTAAGAATGTATAAAATGGGTTTAGCCGATTCTAACATTTGTGTACACTGCTCAGATAATAAGGTAGATAACTACTAACACTCAATGTGGTCCTGTGCTCCCGTGAGTAACTTTTGGCTTGGAGTGTGCGAGAACCTATCATTAGCGTTAGAGATTCCTATTCCCATCTCCCCCGCACTCTGCCTGTTGGGTGATCTCTCCGCAACTGACTTTGATATAAACAAAACATACCTCCTTATAAATGCAATAGGCATCGCCAAGAAAACTATTCTCATGAATTGGAAATCAAAAAATAATTTATGTATAAACCTTTACAAAAACATTTTATTAGATTATGTAGTTATGGAAAGAATGTCTGCTGAATCAAAACAACAACTGACAGAATTCAGATCTCTTTGGGCACCGCTAATTGATTTCCTGACCTGATTCCCATGGGGGCCGGGGCTGGGGCTCTGTCCCGGGGGTCTTGCTCCGTGGGTGGGGGGTCGTGGGTGCCGGGGGGCCGTGTGCCGCGGGGTCGGGTGGGCCTGGGGTGTGTTCCCTGGTGCCGGCCTGGCGGGCCGATCCGTGGGTGGTCTGGGGGCTGGGGGTGGATGGGGGTGCCTGGGCGGGGGTTGGGGTGCGGGTGGAGCTGTTGGGGGTGGCCGCCTTGGGTTGGGTGGGGGGGCTGCCCCTCTCGTGGGTGGTTGGGCGGGGGGTTGCGCCCGTGGGGCCGGGGCCTTGCCGCTGTCGGGCGGGGGTCGGCTCGTGCCCCTCTGGCTTCGGGTGTCCGTGGGCTTCCTCCTTCCCCTGGGGCGCGGGGCGGGGTCTGCCCGGGGTCGCCCTACGCTGCGGCTGTGCGGGCCCGCCTGGTGCCGGGTAGGGGGGGCTGCTTTCCTCCCTTGTTGGGGCCCCGGCGGTGCTGCCCGACTGTCCTGCGGGGGTCTCCCTCCTGTGTTTTACTCCACCCTTATTTATTTATTAATTTTATTTATATATATACTTATATATATATATTTTTTTTAATTATCTATTTAATAAATTTTATTTATTCTGTTAAATTATATACATGTATATATA